>NC_090726.1:167577095-167584595 GCF_036898095.1 Palaemon carinicauda
TAACAGCATATAAACACTTTTTGCCTGATAGATTATAATATTTTTTTCCATCATATATCTAGAAATGAATATCATTGAAAGTTTTTACACTGTTATAATATTTTCTCATACTATATATTTGTTGGGGGCTTCTAGCTTTAGTATTTAGATATTTTTTCAATTTGAATTACTGGGTAAATTAGTTCTCTTTTACTTTGAAATCAGTTCAAAACAAAGTGTTCACTCTTCCATGGGGAAATAATTCAGTTTCCATTTCAAACTCTGGACCCTTTAGAATCCTTTATTGTGTTTTGGAACGCGGGACCCAAATTTCCATTTCCTGTTTCAACTTTCTATCGTCTATATACAGTTCGCTTTTTTTGTCAATGTGTCATTGTTTGAAAATGATAAAAGGAAATCGATTGCGTTATTTATACGGGATTACACAGATAAAAATGGCCACGCCAGATAAAGCTTTCAAGGTTTTAAATACCAATCATTAATAGTAGAGGTAAGGAACAGTGGCATAGCCCTATCAAGCAGGACAATGCCCTAGAGATATCCCATATATACATAAAATCAACACCCGAGCCATTCTCCACCTAAGCTAGGAACAGGAAGGCCAGGCAATGGTTGCTGATGATTTATCATATAGATCTATAAACTCCTCGAAACCATCCATCCTTACCTCACAAGGATGGTAAGATTGCATCGTCCAAATGAAGTAACGAGCTTGATCGGGAATCGAACCCCAGTATGATGATCACCAGGCAATGATGTTACCAATTGGCCACCGCAACCCAGATAAAACTATTTAAATGGAACATTTTCATATTTTTTTATAATGATTATGAAAGATGCTTAGTTTGCTCACCCTCGCCATCATGAACTTTCTCCAATGTTGTATATATTGTGAGCATGATTATGTGGACAATTTATTTCGTCTGTTATGGCTACGAACGCAGAGTAACAATTCATTTTTGAAAAAAAAAAATGTACCACATGTAGATGAATATATTATTTGGTTTTAGATGTTAAATGAAAATGACTTTAACCATCTCTCTCTCTCTCCTCTCTCTCTCTCTCTCCTCTCTCTCTCTCTCTCTCTCTCTCTCTCGCTCTCTCTCTCCTCTCTCTCTCTCTCTCTTATGACAGTTTTAGAAAATCATCTTTCAATTTCAGTATGATTACTAAAACAAGTGTTGCATTATTGCAATTAGAAATGCGATTATATATATACACGTCAAATATTACATTCATTTAAATATATCCATTATATAAAAAAAGGAATAAAATTCAGTTATGAAGATATTTGTAATTTGTTTTTTTTTAAATTTTTTTAAAATGATTTTTCCCTCAAAAATCAGTTTATTAACGACAGAAAAAGTTTGTAGTATATATTTGTACTTTCTTAATTTCATTCCTCTTACTACCGTTTAAAAAAAATAATAAGAAATTCCCCGTAAAAATTTACTGTTCTTAGTAGTATTTCAGTAAATATAGATAGACCGTATTTTCTACCTTACTCTTTCCTTATCTTTTAAGGCTTTGTGACCGTAACATCAAAACTTAACGCCAATATATCTGTTTTAAATACGGGTGAATGGATGACAACATTTATTCTAGCATTTTTACAGTTTTTTAAGAAACATTTGCAAGAAGTAATATTATATGAGACTCATTGATTTTTTTTTTCATCAAGCCTTGTTCCTATTCCAGAGTGCAATATCTGTTAGGAATCCACGATGGTCAAATCCCTCTGCCTAATGATACATCTCGATCTTTTCTGAAGATTCCTTCCAATCTCTTCCAACTCAGAAATTGATCGAGGTCTTCTTGGAAAAAGAAGTTTCTCCGGAAGAAAATTTGTTATTGGAATTTTTTGTCAGGATGTAATTTTCCTGCGATTTGATGCAACGGACGTAATTAAAAAAGTATCTTGGAATATAAGGAGAATATAAAAAAAGATATTCTCTCTCACTCTCTCTCTCTCTCTCTCTCTCTCTCTCTCTCTCTCTCTCTCTCTCTTCGCTCTCTCTCTCTCCTCTCTCTCTCTCTCTCTCTCTCTCTCTCTCTCTCTCTCTCTCTCTCTCCCTGTGTATGTGTGTGCGTGTGTGTGTTTGTGTGTGTGTGCGCGTTTCTGTGTTTTTTTTTAGGGTAAGTACCTACAAATGATATATCTGAGTTCACACATAAAAAAAAAACAAGCGAATAATTTCTGAAGTGGCTTATTAAATGATTGGTATTTCCTTATAGATCTTCCACCAGATGTGAAAGGATCGTCAATCACCGATTTTTGAACGCATTTTTTTCTCACCCGAATTAACCGAAGAATTATATACAGTTGGACATAAGAAACTCATTGTATACCTTGCTCTGATGAAATTTACCCTACCCACACCCCAACTGCGCAACGAGTCTAGGTTTAGCTCCACACGCCACCTCTTTTTATACAGTCTGTTCTACTCACCACGAAGTATAGGGGTGACAGGGTGTACTTCTTCAGAGCAATGAATTCCAAGGACTCCAGTGTCCAGGTGTACCTTTACGTTAAGATGTTTACTTTATTTTTACATTGTAAAAGAATAAAAGTTATTGTAAAACTAACTCATGTTTTCGCCACTCCCATAAAGAATGACTCACGCAATAATTGGCAGACTGCAGTGATAATTGGAAAATTCTTTAGACCCATTTAAAATGAAGTCCATAAGATTAATGTTGCTGCTGTAGCCAATACATTTAATAAAACTTGTATCAATTATGGTCTTCTTCCGAAATATTATTATTATTATTATTATTATTATTATTATTATTATTATTATTATTATTATTATTATTATTATAACTAGATAAGCTACAACCCTAGTTTGATAACAAACAAACACATGTTTCTATAAGCCCAAGGTTTCCAAGAGAGAAAAAGCCCAGTGCAGAAGAAAAATAAGGACGCAGATAGAATGTGTGCCTGAGTGTATTGTCGAGCAAGGGAACTCTAACCCAAGACAATGGAAGACCATGGAACAGCGGCTATGACTCTAGCCAAGACAGAAGATCAAATGTTTCATTTTGATATGTCCTCATAGAAGAGCTGCATTACGTAGATAGAGTCTCTTCTACCCTATGTAACGGAAACCCGTCGAAGGCATCCGTGAATAACTTAATTCACAATTTTATTATTTTTCCTTAATTCAAAGAAGAATATAAAAAATCGCTTATAAATCCACCCCCAAGTAATTACCAAACATTAAGGCTTTAAGTAATTAATTTCCTTTCCATCAAACATAGATTGAAATACATATGTTTACTGTCTACCCCCAATCGTTTCCAATTATTCAAAAGTTTTAGATCATTACAATAATCACTCAGTTACCACGATTGCCATTAAGCTCTCAAGCACTTTTACATTTCATAGATTTAATGATGAAATTGGTGCAATTAGCTTCTCTTAGTTACATTTCCCTTAACAAAATATTTGAAGAGGGACAGACTTTGATTTGTTCCGAGAAGAGAAGGATTTCCAATATTGCACAAGTTATCATTGTCAGGTTAAAACTCTCTCTCTCTCTCTCCTCTCTCTCTCTCTCTCCTCTCTCTCTCTCTCTCTCTCTCTCTCTCTCTCTCTCTCTCTCTCTCTGAACCATTTAATATATTCTTTTACTATCATCATAGGGATTGGTAATTTGATGTCGCATTTATTGTATATGATTATATTACGGAATATACTAAATATCTGTTTTTATTTTTTATGAATGATTTGTTCCTCCTTATGAAAAACTTTTCAATCTTATCCTATACTCTCCTGCTAATCGTCAAATTGTTTTGAACATCTTCTGAATAATATTTCAAAACCAATATAAAATATTTTTTTTATTTATTATTTTACTTTTTTTCTAGTGGTATTTTAAGGGCATTCCATCAGTATATTTAAATCCAATTATGTTGATTTGATTATAATGAAACATTAATGGTTATTTTACTCATAATATTAATATGAAACGAGATAAAGAACAGTTTATGGACAGCCTAAGTTTATTAAAAAATACATATATTACAAAAGCTTCAAATAGTTTGTCATAAATACTATTTTTTTTTTTCAATTATATCTAAATGATTAATATAATAGGCCAACCAAATCAATATCTATATGACGATTTTCCTCATACAACCAACTCATGAAGTTTAATTTCAAGTAGAAAAGCACTCTGAGAGTTCAGATCTCCGTCAAGGCAACTTATTTCTTGAAAAATACTTAGCTTTTTCAAAATCAATTGAGACCGTAGACGGATTTGAAGTCTGTGTGACGACCATGTGCTCACTTGGGATTAAATTTAAGGTTATTTCGATCGACCTTTT
This sequence comes from Palaemon carinicauda, assembly GCF_036898095.1. Taxonomy (NCBI): domain Eukaryota; kingdom Metazoa; phylum Arthropoda; class Malacostraca; order Decapoda; family Palaemonidae; genus Palaemon; species Palaemon carinicauda. The sequence continues at coordinate 167,581,428 of NC_090726.1, forward strand.
ACTAGACCTTGACCTTGATCCTTGATCTAGATCTTTAGAGATTGAACCACTTGCATGGCTCAACATAACAATTATTAACTAGCAGTTTCACTACTCTATGACTTGAATTGGGGCCAGGAAGTTATATACAAACAAACAAGCAGACACAGGGATAAACTGACAAACAGGGGTGAAGATATAACTTCCTACCTAATTCGTTGGTGGAAGTAATTAAATGCTATCAATTTTGTATGGAGAAGCTAGTTAAAGCTTGCCGATACATAAGATAGAGGTTTCATCCTGTAAATCATTAATTCTAGCAATTAGGTTCCAAAATATGTGAATATATGAGAATTACTGATAATGGTTGAAATCATAACCTACTTATTGACGAACTGTTTATCCAATAGAAGCTCAAACGTGGCCTTACATATCTTCTTCTAGTACAATAGGCATCCATTTCTGTGAAAACAAAAACCTTAATAAAGAGGTTCCAATACTTTAGCTTTTAAGGTCATAAATAATTTTACAACAACATGAGGACACATTGATATATATAACGACTCATATACGCACATATATATATATATATATATATATATATATATATATATATATATATATATATATATATATATATTATATATATATATATATATATATATATATATATATATATACTACATATATATATATATATATATATATAAATATATATATACATACATATATATATATATATATATATATATATATATATATATATATATATATATGTATGTATTTGTCATTATTATTATTATTATTATCATTATTATTATTAATATTATTATTATTATTATTATTATTATTATTATTATTATTATTATTATTATTATTATTATCATTATCATTATTAATATTATTATTATTATTTTTATTTTTATTATTATTATGGTTCCGTGTCTGGGAACTAGAATAGAATATTATATATATTATGGCTGGCAAGCTACCCAAACTCAGGTGTTTCAACCTCAAGTACAATATACAATTGCCTAATCAGCACTCATGATTTTAAAGTTAACACTTGCCTTAATATAACAAACAGTTAGTTCATCTAACATGATACCCTCCTGAGTAGGATATGTATATTATTACCTACTAAGTTGTGTCTGGTGACAAATGACTAAGCACACATTTCAGCTCCTTATATAGTACTAAAAAAATCGAGAATGAAGACAGGCATTACCACCTTTCAATTTCAATCCTTTGCTATAGATGTATCTTTCAAGTAACCATGTATCCTGTCAAATCAGGACTAAATCATTAGGGGAGCACATGAATCCGTAATGATTTGCGTTGTAAAAACCACATTGAATTGATTGATATTGGTACGATAATTATTATTTTTTCTTCATTTACATCCAATGTATTTATAACTATTTAAAGTAAATTAGAATGATCATCGAATACTGGTAAACTAAAATCATTTCAATAAAAGTCTCCTACGCTATTATTTTAGGAAAAGATTGCCCATAGTCAGATGTAAGATTTAAAAAAAAAAAAAAAAAAAAAAAAAAAAAATCATGGGCAGGTAAAAAGTAATGGATATTCTGTGCTATAAAATTAATAAAATAAGACTACTAGATTTTACGGTCTTTTCCTGAATTGCAACAATCAGTAGCTGTAAATTTAAGTTAAAAACAAATATGATAAAAATAAAGTGTAAAATTTATGAAAGGGAGAGAATATCTACCACTTTTTCCAGTTCAACAAACAAATCCGTTCACCCTCATACTTCACTTCGATTTAAAGTTATCATTTGTATTTTCTAACTATATTCCTACAAAAAAAAAAAATAAATAAATAAATAAATAAAAAATAAAAAATAAAAATTCGGTGAAGAGTGAATTGACAATATTTGTACTGACGCAAATAATAAAGCAGTATGACTCATAGGAATACTCCTTTAAGGTTGGAGGTTGTAGGTTTGTCAGTCTGTCATTGATTTATTTTGTTTATGTGTGTGTGTGTTGGGGGTGGTGGTGGTGAATGATTGAACACGAACTCCAAAATGTTGTTTAATTCAAAAAAGCTTTTGGATACACAAATATATTATGAGGATATTCCGTAGTGAGATATGATTAAGTTAACCTATCCTTTGAACTTTGTATAGTGTGTGTTAAGGAATTTAGTTAATTTCGTTGTGAAACGTAACAACTATGTCCAATATGTGTCAGTGTTATCAAATTAAGTTTTAGAAGTTGATTTAGCATTTATTAAACCTTAGACGTGTCTAATTTCAGTCACAGTTTCATCATGATAGATGTTCACCAGAACCCAAGCCACCACTTAAAGTAACCATCCCTTTCTGGGTTCCATCTGCTGCGATGAGAATGCAACGCAAACACGTTACCATTGTACTAGCTTCTTTAAAAATCTTTGTAAATATCATATATATTTCAAGTTCACGTACATCATTTACTTATGTTTATAGGATCTGGATGAAAATATTATTGGTTCTTTTATAGTCTATTACTTTATTTTTAGAAAACAAGTGTTTGATTAAATAACCTTTTTCAACCAGATATAAGATGAGGAGAGAGGGAGATCCAGCATTAAGTAAACAAAAAAATGTTATCTCCGTCAGAAATATATGGGAAAATAATTCTAAATATAAGCAATGTGCTGGCATGATCTTTAATGTGAAATATAATTAGAGTGCAAAAGTAGTCGGAAGGGTGTTAAAGGGCTTCTTAAGCTTAACAGCACACCGACCCCAATAGCGTCTATTAAAAATCTGAGAGCAGATTTTATTGCATCGGCCCTGATCACGTTACTGAAGGAAATGCCGAGATAGTGAAGTAATCTAAGGTTTAATTTTGTTTGTTGCATTATTTTTTTTCCAACATATCTGTTAATTGGAAAATAGAGGACAAATATATGAAAACCTATCATTGCATTTCCAGTTCAGATAAGCACATAAGATCTTTTGAATGAATAGATAGAAATGAAAAATAGGGTAAATGCTTTCAAGGTAAGTATGTTAGCTACGGAACCCAGACCTTGATGCCTTAACTGCATATTGCGTAATATGTAATCCACCCTCCCATAACTTTCCCTCATTTTACATCTCTCTCCTCTCTCTCTCTCTCTCTCTCTCTCTCTCTCTCTCTCTCTCTCTCCTCTCTCTCTCTCTCTCCGTCTAAT
>NC_090726.1:167592095-167597095 GCF_036898095.1 Palaemon carinicauda
ATTTATGAGAAAAAAACATTAGATATCTATTCACAAATGTGAAGCCGATGCCCATTTAATTAATATTTTAGTCGACAGAGATATGCAGAGGAATTAGAAGACATTCACTGTAACATATAAGATAACTGGAAGTGTAAGTAATGAGAGAGAGAGAGAGAGAGAGAGAGAGAGAGAGAGAGAGAGAGAGAGAGAGAGAGAGAGAGAGAGAGAGAGAGAGAGAGAGAGAGTTACCGAATCAAGCAGCAAGTTTAGTAAATTTTAAAACAATCCAACTTATACCATCATTATTGAGATATATTTACTGTACATGAATACAGTCTACTTATTGACAGCAAAATATTCACCAAATATTATATTGGTTTAACTACTAAACAGTTATGAACAATGAAAGTCTAATTCATTTATGCATTTTTCCATCTTTCGTAATTAAATATACTTTAAGTGGACACTGTTTTACTGATAGTTATGGCTATTGTAACATTATTTGGTTTTTAATAGCTTATTAATTGGTTAACAGTGAACACTATAAATTGAAAAACTTTCTTAAACTATAGGTAATTGAGCGTTTTTGAGAAATTAAAAGCTTAAAAACAATTGTTCTAAATGTCATCGTTAACAAGAATTCGCATTGACAGGAAATCACTAACAGCAGTTTATAGGTTAATATTTGATCTAGTTTAATTAAGGTATCAGTTACTCAAGTCATAGATAGATTGCTAAATATAATCGGTGTATATACAGAATTTAATATATATATATATATATATATATATATATATATATATATATATATATATATATATATATATATATATATATATTTATATATATATATATACATATATATATATATATATATATATATATATATATATATATGTGTATATATACACATATATATGTATATATATATATATATATATATATATATATATATATATATATATATATATATACATATATATATATATATATATATATATATATATATATATATAAGTATATAATATATATATATATATATATATATATATATATATATATATATATATATATATGTATATATATATATACTGTATATATATGTGTGCATATATATATATATATTTATATATATATATATATATATATATATATATATATATATATATATATATATATATATATATATATATATATATATATAAATTTCTACCTCATACTTGGGATCGAACACTAGCCCCTTCTAATGAAAGGCCAGGTCGAAACCAACCATGCCACGAGAGGCCATAAAAGATATCGGAACCTGACGCTACCCAGCTGTCCGAGGATTTACCTGGCGAGACATCAGTCTCTTACCAGCGAGTTTTACACGATATCCCGGCCCACCACGTGACACAATCGGTAGTAATTCATTCAAATTAACCCTAATGAGTCAATATGGATAAATATCAACACAACATCGTGTTCAAATAGAAATAAATTTCTACCTCATACTTGGGATCGAACACTAGCCCCTTCTAATGAAAGGCCAGGTCGAAACCAACCATGCCACGAGAGGCCATAAAAGATATCGGAACCTGACGCTACCCAGCTGTCCGAGGATTTACCTGGCGAGACATCAGTCTCTTACCAGCGAGTTTTACACGATATCCCGGCCCACCACGTGACACAATCGGTAGTAATTCATTCAAATTACCCCTAATGAGTCAATATGGATAAATATCAACACAACATCGTGTTCAAATAGAAATAAATTTCTACCTCATACTTGGGATAGAACACTAGCCTTTCATTAGAAGGGGCTAGTGTTCGATCCCAAGTATGAGGTAGAAATTTATTTCTATTTGAACACGATGTTGTGTTGATATTTATCCATATATATATATATATATATATATATATATATATATATATATATATATATATATATATATATAAATTCTGATCTTATAATCAATTTATTAAGACATTCTAGAAATGAAAATACCATAGATCATAGTAATATGTTATATGTTTCAAAACAATGAATAATATTAGAAATCGATTGTAGAATATAAATAATTGGCAACAGATAACGTGATTATCTTTATAATAAAAGGTTTGTGACTTAATCTTATACGGGTGAGAGCATTCCATTTGCAAATTAACAAGCGAAAGACGTTTATTCGCAGTCATCAATGTAACCAAAAATTAGTTTTTTAAGATATGTTTTCCTTCCGCCTTGATGATAAAGAGACTCGGGAGATGTGGTGCACTTTGTACCCAGACTTTAAAAACTATAACGACTCCCAAGAGAGTAATGTTTAACGTTTGTTCGTCTGGCATTTTAAGGTATTAAAAACAATAGAAACCCAGATATGACCTTACTTTTCTCTCTCTCTCTCTCTCTCTCTCTCTCTCTCTCTCTCTCTCTCTCTCTCTCTCTCTCTCTCTCTCTCTCTCTGTAATATATATATATATATATATATATATATATAATATTATATATATATATATATATATATATATATATATATATATATATATATATATATATATATGGATAAATATCAACACAACATCGTGTTCAAATAGAAATAAATGTCTACCTCATACTTGGGATCGAACGCTAGCCTCTTCTAATGAAAGGCCAGGTCAAAACCAACCATGTCACGAGAGCCCATTAAAAGAAATTGGAACCTGACTCTTTATTAGGAAAATTTCACGCACTGAGAAGTAAGAAAATAAGAAAATTGCCATATAAGTTATAATATATCAGCATACTCCTCACGCTATAAACTAGCGTATGTATTTTCCGTTTTTTTTTTTTTTCAGAGAAATTAAAAGAATTTCCTATTATGTTCCAAATACAAATATAGTTAAATTGGAAGATTTCTACTACTATCTTTATATGTATATATGCTCATTTATTCATATAATTTTGTAATAAATGAGGAATTAGAGCTTTGTGATGATTATACTCCAGAAAAACAGTTCACTAAAAATTTTTATGCAGCCAGTAAGTCAATCAAGACCTAATGAAATAAAGACTCATTAAGATTGTTGGAAACGAAAGAATTTTTTCATTCAATTTACCTTGTAACACTGAATTCAAATGTGAATGATTAAGAGTTCATGGTGAAGTAAAAAGACTCTTTTTTTTTTTTTATAATCATCACATGCCTAACTTTCTTTGTTCATAGGAATAGCTTACGTCACTCAAAGAAAAATTTTGCTAAACCATGAGTTTTCTGTATTACGTGAAGAGTTGTTTATGAGTAATTTTGATAAGTAGATACTTTCAATACATATTTGTTGTAATTCTAAGGAAAATTGGACTATTTCCTGAATATATATTCTGAATAACTTTTAAGTATAGGATTTGCTTCTTTATTCACTTAATTCTCAAAAAACAAAACACTTTTTTACCTATTCATATTTCATTCATTGTGATTCATTGATGCAGAATTAACGATCCTTAAATTTTGACCGTTATTATACTACGGTTGGGTTCTCTCCTTATCTTTCTACGCTCATAGGGATAAATCCATTTTTTCATCAAACTGTTCGTATGGGTCTTTTCATCAATGTATCTAAAGGAATACGTTTTCCATCTCTCCATATCTTCTTCCAAAATCCTCGTGACTCACACCATTTCCTGCCAATAATCGATCCATCCATTTGCTCTTTGAGACGTTTCTCTCCTCTGTCGCCATTGCGTGACACCAGATCTCCCATTGGGACTCAGCCCGGTATGGCTGGCTGAGTTTGAATGTACTCGCGGGCGCGAATGGGAACGATAGAGTGCCTAAATTGATAAAAGTTTGAATAGTGCAATATTAATGCATAGAACACTAATTCATGTATAAGGTTTCATTCACTTTTGCTATACACAGAAATCATTCATGCACTCTTCCAACGCCCGTTTTTTAAAACGGTCGCTACAAGGCCATTGTTATAAAAGGGAACCCCTTTTCCAGTTATTTTCTTATAGAGATAAATATTGTTGGGTGCCTTTGAAATACAGATAGGGCCAAGACTGCAACAGCGGTTATATCATAGTTCCGAATATCGTGTTGATGTATTCCTTTCTGTAGTGAAGAATTACTTAAAGGATTAGGCGATCTTTGAATAACACATTTATTTTGGGACTCGAAATAACAAATCATACTATCTAATTGTAGAAAAATCACTTGGTTTTGACCTGGAGAACAGTATGATATATATGTCTATATTAATGACTAGGTATATACAAAATTTGCTTCTAGGGAACAATATATCTTTTGAAAAATTTTGGAAAGTCTTGATAAATCTATCGTTGTGATGTAGATCATAGCTTCAACTTGATATGAAAATATATTATTCCTTCACATTTCATCTTTATCTCTCTCTCCTCTCTCTCTCTCTCTCTCTCTCTCTCTCTCTCTCTCTCTCTCTCTCTTCTCTCTCTCTCTCATTGAACTAATAGACCCAATTTAAGAGTTGGAAAAAGGATAAAAATCATAGCAGAAATTCCGTCAATTTCATATATATTTAATCCTTTCTCTCTCTTATCTTTCCCCATATGGAATGTGCTTGCATTAAAATCTTTCTCCTTATTCCTTTTTCAAGTACATCATTTACTTTAGTAATTCCTCAAATGGTGTCACCGTTTGCTGGTAAAACCTATAAAACTATGACTTCAATAAAATTGATACTAATGGGAGAAAAATAGAGATGAATGAATAAAAGATATATTTTGAGATATGCGTAAATGAAGTAAGATAAAAAAAAAGATCATATGAATAATAAAAAATTCTCAATTCTATTTAAAGTGAAATCTCTCGCATCAAGGTTTAAATTTCGGTCATGAGCCAAAGAAGCAAAGGGCAAGTCATTACATTTGTCATATTTCATTGGAGATATACATATGCTAAGTACCGAATTCAGGACCAAGGAGGTCCAGGCAATGACCTCTCTATGACGATAACAGAAATTTATGAGGCTGGGATTAGGAATAGAACTTTAGATCTACTGTTTATGAGCCCAAGACGAATTTA
>NC_090726.1:167602095-167604595 GCF_036898095.1 Palaemon carinicauda
ATATTTATATATATATATATATATATATCATATAACTATTTAGAAATACCTAAGATTACCTCTGGAATTATAACAGTTGAGAGAAATGAAAAATTAAATAAATTATTATAATTTGTTGAAAGTTTTACAATATTACAGAATACAACCTCGAAGAATATAGTTGAAAAGAGAGCAGAACACTTTAATTACTCTCTCTTAGTATAATGATCAGGGTGTGATCTATCAATGAAAAATATAGTTCTTATACGAGGTGTTCCTTTTAGGTCAAATTTAAGTGTGGTATGACTGATATTCAGAAAATCATAGAAATCTTTCGTTCTATATATAAGTCCGAAAGTTATATTTCTTTTATGATTCGGCAGTTCTAAAGCTGTCACCATCATAAGTTTTAATCCATTCAATATATTTCTTCATCTTGCTCTGCTCTCCCATTGCGATAAGAACCGCAGAATATAATGATGGTCTCTTACTTGATTTAGACTCCACTTTTCCCTTTTTTCACGCTAATGTGAGAGTAGTGTTTAACGAAGAAGACTTCGAGATAAAATAAAAAAGAAACCCTTGAGCAAATAAATACCCTAGTTCTTTCTTCTCCGAAAGAGCAGTGGAAGACAATAGCAATAACTCAATATGATGTCATAAACTTTCCATAAAAGAAGCAGTCACAATTAACGTCAATAGACATTGACAGGTGCTAACTCCCACTTCAGGAAAAATGAACTGGGCTGGAAACTAGTTTCCAAAAAACAAGGAAAGAACAAAAGTAGATTCTTTTCAAACATCATAGTGATAAAAAAAGGAAATTTGGTAACTATAAAAATTCATAAGATATTCATGGAAGGAAAGCGTCTTAGAACACACTAACGGGGCTTAGTGAGGTATCTGTACCATCCGTGTGTCACACGATCGTACATACTTCATTTTGTGTATATATTGCTTGTATCTTCGCTCTCCCCTCGCACTAAAAAAAAACTGAATAAACATGTCTGTTTTTCCTCATTGGTAACAGTGTCAATTCTAAACATGAAAATTCTTGTTGCCCTGAGCTTTTGTATATAAAGGACAGTGTTCTATAATAAACTCACTCAGTAGCTTTCATCCTGCCTTTGAGTCACAACCTTCTCCTACCCCATCACATTGGTGACCCCAGACTAACTCGCCCCCCCCCCCTCTCACCGTTACTATGACGCTGTTAACGCATACCTTCTGCAGCAGTACTCGCCGTTGCCAGCCGCCCGTATAGCAACGCTTTTTCAGCTTTCTCAACAACCGTTGAGGGACCAAAGAGCTTCGCTCACCCTCGGGAAAATGACCAGTATTACTCACCTGCAACCTGCTGCGGACGGCTCTCCTCGTGATGTGAACCTACTTCGTGCCCTTTGGGTAAGCCGTTTACCCAAACCTGTACGTGCTGCTATACCCGATGTCGATAGCTTACTCATAAAGGACTTGATGACCAAAGCCGATGCCCTTATGGACAGCCACTACATGACCATCAAAACCTCCATCAACGCCTCCACTCGTGACGAAGAGGACACATATTCAACTTCAACCGAATCTAACGTGAATGCCGTAGGCCTATGAATGCCGTAGGAGACACAAGCCTAAGAATGCCGTAGGACACACTCGCCTATGAATGCCGTAGGCCTATGAATGCCGTAGGACACACACGCCTATGAATGCCGCAGGACACACACGCCTATGAATGCCGTAGGACACACTTGCCTACCCAGTGACGAGCCGGAGCGGCAACAAAGCCACCCATCATCCAACACTCGCTCGCGCCTCAACCAACGATTTCTACAGCCACTCACTGCCGCTAATCGGCGAAGTTTTTGCTACCACCTCTCCAGATTCAGGGCACCTATTTAACATGTTCAGTATGTAATTTTTAGGGGGGGGAGCCATATACCAACCGTGTGTCACACGATCGTACATACTTCATTTTGTGTATATATTGCTTGTATCTTCGCTCTCCCCTCGCACTAAAAAGAACCTGAATAAACATGTCTGTTTTTCCTCATTGATAATGGTGTCAATTTTAAACATGAAAATTCTTGTTGCCCTGAGCTTTTGTATATGAAGGAGATTGTTCTATAATAAACTCATTCAGTAGCTTTCATCCTGCCTTTGAGTCAAAACCTTCTCCTACATCGTCACATATCAAAAACATTAGGACTGATATGTATAATTTCAAAGATTTTTTTTTATTTATGGATGTATCAAAACGATGAATGACGTTAAGATTCTTATTTTCTTTTACTCTTGGTCTGTTAAAATAATGAAAACTCTACTTTCAAGATACCATTATGTCTTTATGTTTCTATGAATGTACTTTTTGAACATTTGATGTTTTCCTAATATATATGTATATATATACATATATATCTATACATATACATACATATATATATATATATATATATATATATATATATGCATATATATATATATATACATATATATATATATATGTATATATGTACTATATATAAATGTA
>NC_090726.1:167612095-167614595 GCF_036898095.1 Palaemon carinicauda
CAGCTGTTACCAAGTTGTGGAATGATCTTCCTAATCGGGTAGTTGGATCAGTAGAACTTCAAAAGTTCAAAGTTGGAGCAAATGTTTTCATGTTGACCAGGCTGACATGAGTCTTTTTGTAATTTATAAATGACATATATGTTTTTGACGTTGTTATTAGTTTATATAAGACATATTTGTTTTGACGCTGTTACTGTTTTTAGAATGATATATTGTTAATTTATTCTCTTCATTTATTTATTTCCTTATTTCCTTTCCTTACTGAGCTATTTCTCCCTGTTGGAGCCCTTGGGCTTATAGTACCTTCCTTTTCCAGATGGGGTTATAGCTTGGCTAGTAATAATGATTATATATATATATATATATATATATATATATATATATATATATATATATATATATATATATATATATATATATATTATATATATATATATGAGTGTGCGTGTATGTGTATGTGTGTGCGTGTAAACCTTGTTAAGCAAAGAAAAATATCGGTTAGAAGCGTTTAACTCAAACTGTTGAGTTTGAGTATTCCAGTTTTCCAAAATCCGGTGTTTATTTTCTTTAAAAGCCAAAAAGTAGAACTCTTTGACGTTTCCAGTGATATAAGGAAGGATTGCAATCTCCGGATTTCCCGAAGTTCTTTCCAATTGCTGAACTTTGGCAGTCGATTGGAATGTCTTACATAAAGTCGAGTGGTTTACTTTCTTTTGGTTTCTGGTATTTATTTCTGTGTGTTTCCAGTAAAATGAAATTCCCTCTCCCTCTCCTTGTGCTTGATTTGGTTTCGGTTTTTTATCTGTAATTTATTGTAACTTTTTTTCCAAAGACAACTTCGTCTGGTTACCTCTGCCATTGTTTCTTTGATGTTCATTTATTTGATGATGTTACGTTGCCCTGAGCCTTTTAGAGAGTTACCAAGAAAGATTATATCATCCTTGTTTTATCACAGATCTAGAGAGAGAGAGAGAGAGAGAGAGAGAGAGAGAGAGAGAGAGAGAGAGAGAGAGAGAGAGAGAGAGAGAGAGAGAGAATATCAGGTTTTTCAAGAGATAAATTCTCAATCTGACCTTTTATATTTACTAAATACTGACGAATTTTATATCATCGCCATAGATTTCTTTATAAACTCTGACGAGGTTAGTATCATCATCAATAAACATGAGAACACAACAAATTGTGGAATATACTCCGACATCAAACTAAACTTGTTAAAAACTGTGTAAACGAAATGAGGGTAACTGCAAGATATTTTTTATATAAGTCTACAGTTGGGTCAGAGTCTAAAAAGAAGCCCCAACTCATATATAATTTCTCGAATGAACCTTCAAAATCCCATGAAATGCGTAAAAACAGACACATATTGCTGACGTATAATCATTATAAAAACAACCTATATTATTTTTACATGAATTTCCTTGATGATAGTCGAAAAGAAGACTTCAATTCAAAATTAAAATACTAATTCTATTGAGCTTATGTAATGAGGTGTCTTTATTAGCCTATTAGTCTGACAATATAATGACTAGAACAAGATGTAATGATGAAATATATAAAAAAAAATGGATGGTCGTTGGATTAAGAGCTTTAGAAGTTTTTGTGTCCGTTCACAGTATGTGTCTACTTTATATTTATTTTCCCGTAAGTTATTATTAGTAAGCAATCACCCTTATATGACCATTCGTCAGCCTATAAATACCCGTGAAGGCTATAAAAGAAGCTAGTTACTAGGTTGCTGTCCTCATATCAATACTTCTTCCGTTCTTGTCATAAGTCTATACTTCTCATATCCCCGTGAGACCCATCCAGGAGGCGAGATAAAACGAGAGAAACGATTAAAGTTAATTCTACTTTTCTCTGATCCTTATATACTTTTGTGCTTTCTTACTCACGCATACTTATCATTAGGTGATTACCAACAATTACGGAGAGGGGAAGTTTTCCTGAAATTTCCGTACTATTTGAAGGAATCTTGAAAACATATTAAAAAAGAACTAGACCTAGAAAACGTTCTTAGGAATAATATGCCTCGGATGACTATATCTTATTAACATTAAAAATACTCAGATCTGAAAGTAAAATGGAATGATCTGGAAAACAATTAAAAATACCACAAAATATGTAATGTGCACCCAATTATTAAACTCTTCATGAACATACATTTGCCTTAATGCATTAAAACTACCATATCATTCTGGTATTTGTTTACAAGAGCACGCTCCCCATTCGCTCCAAAAGTGTGCACTCCTACTGCTTTCCTCTTTTTATTTTTTTTACAGTAATTAGGAGGTTCTTTAAATGCTGGGGAAGCAAAAAAAAAAAAAAAAAATATGTTGCTGAAGGGGGGGTCGGGTTGGTGGTGGTAATAAGCAACCTGGAACCGACATTGTCAACTTAGTCAATCAAACTCAAAGAGAAGTTCGTGGCCTCAGCGAACATTTGGTATATATTCAAAATATACTATATTAAATATGGATCAATTACTCAAAAGTGTTAC
>NC_090726.1:167620827-167625827 GCF_036898095.1 Palaemon carinicauda
GTATACATATATATATATATATATATATATATATATATATATATATATATATATATATATATATATATATATATATATATATATATATTTATATATATATATATACATATATATACATACATATATGTATATATATATATATATATATATATATATATATATATATATATATATATATAAATAGATAGATATGACTTTTTATCTATATATATTCAACTACTCCCCCTTGTATGTAGATCGTTCTTACGGCGATGTGTTGAATAACCTTCCTTGTTCCTGTTCCTAAAAATCCATACATTTCCCTCCTCACCTCAGAAGTAAATGATAAAGCTTAGTGATAACAACTAATTTTCTCTTTTATACAAGTTGAATCATTCATCAGATATTCACTGGAGTTCTCTTTCCCTTTATATCCCTCACACGGAGATAAAATAAGAAAATATTATCATAAATTGCTTCCAGATGATTTTTATTTATATTTCTAATTACTGATTTTCATTCGGGACTATACTTTTTTCACGTAACTAAATTGATTAACTCCTTTGAATTCATACGATATCAAAATAATGCATTTTTTTTTCACATAGTTCTGAGTATTTTGAAATTGATAATATTTTAAGCTTGAATTAATATTTGTTCATATTTATTAATATATGATGAAAATAATGAGTGATTCAAGTTATCATACGTGATTTTCTAATTGCATTATCATTCCATTATCTTAAAGCACCTTATTTTGTGTTCAGTGCCTTCTTTGGGAAACTAAGAACTAAAGGTATCGAAAAAATAATCTTTTGTATACCTAACAGATTTTTCATTTGAACTGATATCGTCATGTACTTACTACCTTTAATTTTCTGAATAAAGATTCCTTCTAAAGCAAAAATAACTTTTTATTCTTTTACCTTTCTATTACATGTACTCAATAGTAAAGGATTTTTTCACGGGATTTGTTAAGAAAGTCGTGAAAAAGCTCTGTTTTATGTATTTTATATAATTAATAATATATTCCTTAATATTTTTAAGATTGCGAATGGGAAGTCTTTTAAATACTTATAAACATAAGGTCATTAGTCGCCATTGTTCTTTTCACAATGCAAATTAATTTTGGGCTTAAATGGAGTTTTTCAACTTTCTGTCCTCTGGGAATATCTAGGATTTTTTTCTTCCAGAAATTAATTCCTGTAAGAAAGCTCATCAACCTTTAGAACTCGGCTTGCAGTTTGCTTTGAATTTACTCTCTCTCTCTCTCTCTCTCTCTCTCTCTCTCTCTCTCTCCTCTCTCTCTCCTCTCTCTCTCTCTCTCTCTCCTCTCTCTCTCTCTCTCTCTGTAAAACGTTCTAAATATTCTCCTTACAGAGCCATAACTTCAAGCGAATTCTTTATCATTATAATAGAATTTTGAGGTATTTACTACCAGCTCATCACACATGGTGAATAAAGCAAAAATAATCTCTTTAAGATAATTGCTTTGTATGTTTGTGCGTTTTTAGTTCTTTAGTTAGATAGATTTTTTATCATAAATATTATCTTCTATCTTTAGGGGAAATCCTTTTACATTTGTAAATTGTTGTGTATAATTCTTAAGAAAATTAGTTATCCCTATCCATCCCCAAAGTTTTGGCTGCTTCAAATAAATCAGTAAAGCTATCTGATATCAAGAAGCCCTCGGTATATTGATTAGCAGGTAAAGTAGAAAAAAAAATTGTAATATATGTTCAGTTTTGGAAAAAGGTTAAACTGGGAGGGTTGCTGTAGGACGAAAATAGTAATTTTCTCGGGACTATGGTGAAATACAGTTATTTATTGTACTTTTGAACTTTCAGTATGTGGAATGGCATTTCACGACATATGTTATGTCCTAAATCAATAAAGTTTATCACATTAACACTGACTGAAATGAAGAACTGGAGGAAGAAGAGAGGTAAGGAATCGCGAGTACTTGTACTTAATACAAATGAACATTTAGGATTTAGTAGAAAATTAATTAAAACCAAAATACAAATGGACCGTATTTAGGTTCATTATTCTGAAAAATAAAAATACAATTGTATGATTTCCTCCATGAAATAAGAGAGACACAATGAATGGAAGATGATTTTATATAATCATTGTGTCCTTTGATGACTATGCAAAGTAGACTATAAAACAGTAACTACCATGAGTTTCCTATAAGCGGTGCAAATACATTTTTCTTTTTAAGCCAAATTATAATTCTTTGTTTCGTCCCTATCTGACCTTCTTCAATCAATATGTACCAACCCTACTCCTTATTTTTCAAGTACCTTCCCCTACTTCCCTCGTGATACATTCTATTACTTATTAGATGACAGTTGAAAAACTTAGTCAGGCCTATTTCACCTTAATTATGTAACTTTGAACTTTATTCAGCTATAATCCTCCATAAGGTAGTAATTGATGAAGTTCCACTGCGTGGTTTTTTCTTCGAAGGAGTGATGAAATTTATGGCCCTAAGATAACCAATTACTTTTCAGCCCAGACCTTGAACCTCATAAATGGTGAAATTGAATATCTAAAATGTAATTCATATCATATTTATTTTGCATAGAAGTATTTAAATTTTGTACCTATAAAGTTTTCATACCTTTTTGAATATCTATGATTAACTCAGGACTCTTTTATATGGAATGACAAATTTTATTGGCATATATCAATAAGTGTATTATCACTAAGAGTTCTTTGTTAAGCAACAATATCATTATCGTTATAGAATCGACACGTAAACGGTTGGTCAAAAGATTTATTCCTAAACAGAGCCTGCTAAATTTCGGTTAACGTCATTGAGAGGTCATTGCCTGGACCTCCTTAGTCCTGAATTGGGTACTTAGCATTTGTATATTTCAAGTTAAGTATGACAAATGTAATGACTTATCCGTTGCTTCTTTGGCTCATGACCGACATTTACCACTTGATACGAGAGTTTTACTTTTTATTTTACCCATGGGTATCATGTTAATTAAAGTCATAGTTTTTTAGGTTTTACGAGCAATCTATAAAACCATTTTTATGAATTATCATTCGAAATAATGTAAATAAAAAGGATTAAGGAGAAATATATGAATACGAGCACATTCGATTTAGGGAATGAAAAGAGAGAGAAAGGAATAAATGTATAAGAAATTGAAGGAATTTATGCTTTCATTTTTATCCCTTTTCCATCTCCTAAATGTAGCCTGATAGCTGAATGAGAGAGAGAGAGAGAGAGAGAGAGAGAGAGAGAGAGAGAGAGAGAGAGAGAGAGAGAGAGAGAGAGAGAGAGAGAGAGAGATTAAAAAGGAAGGGGAATTGATAGTATATCCACACGTCAAGTTGAAACTCCTTGAGTTTCTAAAAAAAGTAATAAATATATAGTTCCATAGAAACAATGTTGTTTATACCCAGTCATAAATATGAACCAGTTTATTATATTGCTTTCCATGTAAAAGATAAATTATTTTCCTACAGCTAGATCGTATGACTTGTTATTTCGATTCCCCAAAAAGGTGTTATTCTAAGGATGCCTTGTCCTCTAAATAATTGTTCACTACATAAAGGAATACATCAACATGATATGCTTCGAATCTATGATATAACCACTGTTGCAATCCTAATTTCATTTCTATTACAAGAGCGCCAAACAATATCTATCTCTATAAGAAAATAACTGGAATGGGTTCCCTTTTTATAACAATTGCATTGTAGCGACCGTTTTATAAAACGGGCGTCGGGAGGGGGCCTGGATGATTTTTGTCTATAGCAAAAGTGAATGAAACCTTATACATGAAACAGCATTCTTTGCATCAATATTGCGCAATTCAAAATTTTATCTTTTTCTCAAACTCCACCGTTCCCATTCGCCCCCACGAGTACATTCAAACTCAACCATCCATACCGGACTAAGTCCCAACGGGGGATATGGTGTCACACAATGGCAACAGAGGAGAGAAACGTCTCAAAAAGGAAGCGGATGAATCGATTATTGGCAGGAAATGATGAGAGTCGTGAGGATATTGGAAGAAGATATAGATAGATTAAGAACGTATGGATGAAAAGACCCATAAAAACAGTTTAATGATAGTATGGAATTATCCCTTTTGGCCGAAGAAAGATAAGGAGAGAACCCAGCTGTGGTAAATTATGATGGCGGTAAAACCGCAAGGGTCGTTTATTGAGCATCAATGAATGACAATGAATTTAATTAGAAGTGGCAAAGAAGTGTTTTGTTATTCTTGTGAACGGAGTGAATAAAGAAGACAATCTTCTACTTAAAAATTATGAGAGAGAGAGAGAGAGAGAGAGAGGAGAGAGAGAGAGAGAGAGAGAGAGAGAGAGAGAGAGAGAGAGAGAGAGAAAAGCTTATGCTCATTTCTCGGTTTCTGTTGTTTTTAATACCTTAAAATGTAAGACAAACAAGAGTTAAACATTACTCTCCTGGGAGACGTTATAGCTTATAAAGTTTGGGTACAAAGTGCACCACATCTCCAGAGTCTCTTTATCATCAAGGCGGAAGGAAAACATATCTTAAAAAACACATTTCTGGTTACATTGATGACTGCGAATAAAAGCTTTTCGCATGTTAATGTGCAAAGGGATGCTCTCACCCTTATAAGATTAAGTCACGAACACTTTATTGCAATGATAATTACGTTATCTATTGTTAATTAAATATATTCTACAATGGATATTTGATATTATTTATGGTACTAAAACATATAACTTATTACTACGATCTACAGTAGTTTTATTTTTAGAGTCTTAAGAAACTGATTTTAGGATTAGAATTTATATACATTTTTCAAATTCTGAAAATACACCGATCTATGACGTGAGTAAACAGTAACTTACCTAAAGTAAACCATATAAACTCATGAGATGGTGTTAGTAATTTACCTTAAACGCAAATTCTCCTTAACAATATGTTTTTTTTTTTTTTTTTTTTTTGGGGGGGGGGGGGCAAATATCATGGCCCTCAGATTTTAAGCTCCTAATTTTCCACAATT
>NC_090726.1:167630827-167638327 GCF_036898095.1 Palaemon carinicauda
GTGGTACCTGCCAGTAGCCCTTTTCTAGGTCAATCTTACTTAGATAAGGTGATTCACCTAAGCTCTCCAAGCAATCCTCGATGCGAGGGAGTGGGTAGGACTCAGGTTTTGTCACCGCTTTCAATTTGCGGAAATCTATACATAGCCTATCCCCCCCTCCCTCTTTTGGCACTAGGACCACCGGTGATGCCCATGGACTTTCACTTTCCTCAATGAGACCTAAGCTGAGCTGCAATTTTATCTGTTCCGACACCCTTTCAGCCCGTTGGGGGTTTAACCGATAATAATTCTGGCGGATCGGACACGTTCCTGGGACCAAGTCAATCTTGTGTTCTAGTAGTTGGGTGTGACCCAGTGTGTCTCGCACTACCTGTGGGTGCTGTAGCAGGAGGTTCTTGACAATATCCCTCTTAACAGTGTCCAACACAGGGGTGACCAGCTTAAAGTTGGCCAGGACCTCGGAGTTGCTCTCGGGTGAGTGGACCTGGGTAACAGTACCCACCACATTGGCCCTTTGTTGATAGGGCTTAAGCAGGTTGATATGGAGCCACTTGGCTCGCCTTATGCCACAATCCACTAGGTAATTTAATTTACCCTTCTTCCCAAGAATCTTGTGAGGGCCCGTAAATTTTGTGCTTAACGGTCTCTGTTCCCCTGGGCGGAGAACCAGAATTTGGTCTCCCACCTCAAAACTTCGATCCTGGGCTTTACGATCTACGTGACCTTTTGTGATGCCCTGTACCTTCGCCTCGGAAGCCTTGGCAATTTCCCAGGCAGTTCGTATCTTAGCCTGTATATCTGGCAGCTCTTCCACCCAGGAGGCCTTGGAGGAGCCCTCCCAAGCTTCATAGAGTATGTCAAGTGGCCCACGTGTGGAGTGAGCGTACAACAACTCAAAAGGGCTGTATCCTGTGGTTTCTGAGCGTGCTTGGCGGAGGGCGAACAGAGCGTAAGGCAAGTTCTCCTCCCAATCCGAAGAGCCAGCCTCCCCTAACTTCGTCAAGACTGTTTTTAGTGTTTGGTGGGACCGCTCCACGAGTCCTTGGCTCTCTGGGTGATATGCTGTAGAGGTCTGGTGGTGGACACCATGGTACTCCATTGCTGCCTTAAGCTCTCTTGCCATGAAGTGAGAGCCCTTATCCGACTGGACTGTGGCTGGGAACCCAAACCTACAAAAAAATTGTGTCAGGCCCCTGACAGCATGACTGGCAGTGGCGCACCTGGTCGGTACAGCTTCGAGGTAGCGCGTGAACCGATCAATCATGGTTATTAAGAAACGATTTCCACGCTTACTACGGGGCAGGGGACCCACATAATCCACTAGTACATCATGGAAGGGGATACCTGCAGATGGAATGGGTTGGAGAGGAGCCCGCGGCACCACCTGGTTTGGGTTACCGGCAACTTGGCACGGATGGCAGGAAGCTACGTAAGCCTTAACACTCTTCTGCAATCCCGGCCAGAAGAAATGAGGCTGGATCAGGTGGGTAGTGCGTTTCACACCAAAGTGTCCTCCCAATCCCTCATGAGCCATACGTAGCACCACCAAGCGGAGATTACGGGGAACAACTACTTGCCGGCAAAGGGCTTCTGCAGGATCGTGAGGGCCTCGGGTGACTCTGAAGAGCACCCCTTCCTTCAGCAGGAAATTCTCCTTTGAGAGGTTAGTCATCTCTGCTTCGTCTGAGTAAGCAGCTTCCCTGTGGGTTTTCAGCGTCTCGTCCAACAACTGAGATTTGATAAGCTCCGTCCGACTCCCGAGGTCCTCTGGGGAAATGGACGCTTCTCCCTCAGACTCCCCCGAGACCCCTGGGCTAGTATTTGGGTTAGCTTCATTCCCTGTGGTGGTGAGCAGCACCGCTCCTTCCGAATAGGTTTCCGGGGTACGAGGCTCAGACTCATTGCTATAGGAGGAGGGCTCTCGCGCCACCTCACTTAGCCAAGGTACTTCTCCAAGGTCAATGTCAGCTAGCCATTTGTCTTCTTCAGGAGGGGCATTCTCAGTCTCGGGCTCCGGCTCAACTGCTTTCATGCACCTGAGGGGCACACGCTGTATGCCTCTTAGGAGGTCTTGTCCCAAGAGCAAGTCATAGCCCTCATGTCCGAGATCGCTCACTACCCCTAGCCTGCACCTTTTGCTGAGCTGGGGCGTGGTCACTCTCAACTCCACAGTAGGAAGATCCTTAGTGACTCCTTCGATCCAACGGACTGTCATGCGATTATCCTGCTGAACTTTGGCACCGATAGGCAACTGGTGACATAAGATTAGTGAAACGTCTGCACCGGTATCCTGTAATGCTCTGACCGACTGCGGAGAGCCGTCTCCTTGAGGCAGAGCTACTGTGATCTCCCCAACAGCGGGCTGTCTTTTGGGAGCTTCACGGATAGAGATTGAGAGGGCAGCTGGAGAAGAGGCTGAGGATTTGCTTGGACATAGTGAGTAGTTCTTTGTGTGTCCGTAGCACTTACATACCTCACAGTATGCACTGGCATAGTTCGGCTTCGCCACCTTAACCTTGGGCTTATTCGTCTGCTTCGTGGACTCAGTTGACTGACCGGATAGCTTCAGCCGACAGTTGGCTTCCAAGTGGTTAGATCTCCCGCAATGGCCACACTTGGTAGGGGAGATCGGATTTTGCCGGGGCTTAGACTTACCCGATGGGACTGAGCTGGGGGGCCCCGAGTTGAACCGGACTAGCTCGTACTCATCAGCATACTCGCAGCATGCTCTAAACGTGGCTGGATTTTTCTCAGATATGTAAATTGAGAGTGCCGGTGGGGCGTTCCTGTGGAAGTCCTCAATTTTGAAGAGCTCTAGGAGGTTGTCGTAAGAAGTGCACTTTGCAGCCTCGACCCAAAGGGTATTGAGCCTATCCTTCTGAAAACCCCAATCAGACCAAGATGTCGTGGGGGACTTGGTGAGCCTACGCCACTGACGGCGCCAATTTTCAGGACTTAGTTTATAGGCCTCAATCAAGGCCTTCCTGACGGCCTCAAAATTACCCTGTTTATCGGCAGGGAGCGCAGCATGCGCATTCTTCCCTTTCCCCGCCATATGCTTTGACAGTAGTAGGGCCTTCATATCCTCCGCTACGGCACACGTCTTAAACACGGACTCCACCTCATTTAGCCACCTCACAGGATCCTTGTCGTCCCACTGAGGAATGAGTGTGTGGACAGGCATGGAGGGGAAGCTTTGGCCATTTTGAGTGCCGTTGGGGTGAGGGCTGTTTAGCCGTGCTAGCTGGATATCCTGTTCCCGCATCTTCAATTCATGCTCTCGCTCTCTCTCCTTCTCAAACTCTTCCTGCTCGGCTTTCCTCCGGGCCTCATTCACAAGCTCCCGCACATAGCCTTGCAATGCCTCTCCTTCGTAACCTTGTCGCTCTGCAAGGGCCACAAAGTCCTGAATTTCCGCAGCAGTCATTTTGCTAATTTTATGGGTGGACCTCTATGCTAGAAAAAACAAGCTGGAATCACAACTATACAGTAGGTGACCCTCTAGGCTAGTCAAAAAAAAAAAATGGAATCTCCACGATGTGTGACCCTCCTATGCTAGTCTTAAGGAAAAAAATTGGAATCTCCACGATGTGTGACCCTCCTATGCTAGTCTTAAGGAAAAAAAATGGAATCTCCACGATGTGTGACCCTCCTATGCTAGTCTTAAGGAAAAAAAAAATGGAATCTCCACGATGTGTGACCCTCCTATGCTAGTCTTAAGGAACAAAAAAAAATGGAATCTCCACGATGTGTGACCCTCCTATGCTAGTCTTAAGGAAAAAAAATGGAATCTCCACGATGTGTGACCCTCCTATGCTAGTCTTAAGGAAAAAAAAAAATGGAATCTCCACGATGTGTGACCCTCCTATGCTAGTCTTAAGGAAAAAAAATGGAATCTCCACGATGTGTGACCCTCCTATGCTAGTCTTCAGGAACAAAAATGGAATCTCCACGATGTGTGACCCTCCTATGCTAGTCTTAAGGAAAAAAAAATGGAATCTCCACGATGTGTGACCCTCCTATGCTAGTCTTAAGGAAAAAAAAATGGAATCTCCACGATGTGTGACCCTCCTATGCTAGTCTTAAGGGAAAAAAAATGGAATCTCCACGATGTGTGACCCTCCTATGCTAGTCTTAAGGAACAAAAAAATGGATTTGTAAGAATGTGTGGGTGCGTTCTTGCAACACCACCACTTGCAACTTCTGTGACTTTAAAGCAAGTTTTGTATTTATACTTAAAGTATAACAAATTAAAATAAAACAGACAATGCCACTGAGATTGCTTAATGCTTCGTTAAAACATCAGCCCCTTTACATACCTTCCCTTTAGAAAAAAATGAATTTAATAAATTACACTCCCAAATATTTTATCTTAATGATCCTATACCCTGACTGAAAAAATTTAAATTAAATGTGACATCATAAGTCCTTTATCTTAAGGTAACCATATTACACAGTCTAACGAAAATTATCCCCTTCAAAAAAAATGTACATAAAGATAATATCCCACGAGAAAGTAATAAAAAGAAATTACATACCCTTACTTGTCAGACGGAAAAATTGAAAAAATGAATGCCACGTGCGCTTATGGTTACCAACACAGGAAATTAACACGTGTTTTAGTCTACCACGGTTTCTTCCTAAAATTTCGTGAGTTTCACTTCACTTTTTAAAAAAAAAACACAAAATAACACATTCACTTAATGCACAATATATATAACAAATGAAAATTTTAACCACTTTGATAATAAACACTCAGAAAGAAAAAAAAAACAGAACACAAATTCTTTTCACCCGGTTGGCTATCCTGATAAACAACAGGACTAATAGCTATCACGCGGTTTTCAAAACAAAAGGGTTCGCGGTACGAACACGCACTAGTAAACACAAAACTTTAACAATGAGAATAGAATGCTTTTGCTGTTTTCTTCCACGGTTCCAACTCCAGTGATTATATAATTTACTTAAAATGAAATTGAGGTTCGTCAAGTCGCTAAAGACAGAAAAAAGGGGGGAATTTGACTTTGATAAAATTAATTTTAAATTACTGTCTTAGCGAATCCTGGCATTTGGTCGCCAATATGTTACGGGCCACTAGTTCGAGTCCGGCCTTGCTTAAGGGACTCAAGGGCCATAACAAACAAATAATAATGGTAAAGGTCGCCAGTCAGCAATGATACAAGGAATACTGACAAAAAGATGTATTTACAATAATATTTAAATAGAAATAAATGAAAGGGGAGCACAGCAGATAACTATTTTAGTTTGAGCCACGAGGAGCTTCGAATGGAGTTTGGTTGGCCGTGGATGAAACGCCAGCACAGCAATCACGTTCCCTGGAAGGGGGAAATAAATTGAATTATTAACAGCACACTTACTTCTACCGGCTGGGAACACGATGAAGTTGTGTGGTTAAAACCTTTAAGCAAATTAAATGAAAATGCAAAGCTTAGGGATTTAAACGTTACACATGGGAATCAACACTGTCACAGGGTGAATGTATTAAAACTAGGACTAAACTGCACACGTGGTCTGGGTATAGGGGGATAGGATACAAGGTTCAGTGGGTAGGATTTTCTTTAGAGGATAAGGAAAAATGGGGTGTGATAATGAAGGGATGGCAGGTTGGGTAAGGATATTGAGAATCTCAAAATCAGACACCTTACCTTTAGTAAAAATGACTCTGGTTTCTTTCCCTTGTGGAAAGATGTAGACAGAGGTCCTGCCTCCCTGATGTCTTGAGGGTGAAGAGAGATGATGTTTCCCTCAAGGAGGTTGAGTGAAGAAGGAGCAGATGTTCTCCTTATGGATGCTGACTTACGAAGGAAGATCCCCAGTTTCCCTGGGTAGATCAACCCCACTTGACCCCCAATTGGGGGGGGTAGGGGGGATTGGCCTGACCGCTGTCCTATTGGTCAGGCTTGATCTCGTGTCCCCACATCCTTCGCAGCTCGCTTCCCTTGTCCTGGGACCTCGATGTTCTCACGTGACTTGTAGAAGGTAGCTGAAATTGAGATCTCAGGGGGAGTAGACTGGTATAGGATGGTGGGAGGGGGGGTGAGACTCTGGGTAGGGTCCCAAAACTCGTGGCATTTCGACCCATGCTGGCGGGGTCTTTTGTTATTGGAAAAAAGGTGGCGTAAAGACCGCCATTACTAACAATATATATATATATATATATATATATATATATATATATATATATATATATATATATATATATATATATATATATATATATATATATATGTATATATATATATATATATATATATATATATATATATATATATTATATATATATATGTATATATGTGTATATATTTAAATATATATATATATAAATATATATACATATATACATATATACTGTATATATATAAATATATATATATATATATATATATATATATATATATATATATATATATATATATATATATATATATATATAATTTATTATATATATATATATATATATATATATATATATATATATATATATATATATATATATATATATATATATATATATAAATATAGGTGTGTGTATAAACATACATATATATACGTATATATATATATATATATATATATATATATATATATATATATATATATATATATATATATATATATATATATATATATATATTCGTGTGTGTGTGTGTCTGCAATCCACATTAACCACCCCTTTTGATCTCAACATAACTTAGATTACCTAACGCCTATTATCGTTACTATTGATGCTTTGAAGTTGAACTTCCCTAAGAATTACGCATCGAGGCTATCCATCATATGGAGAGACAATTAGCTTATTTATACTAATTTCCCTATTTCCATTAAGTAATTGATTGCCTGGATTTATTTAACAATAAAAATGCCTCGTTGCATTTTTTCGTTCTTTTGATGTTAGCCAAGTGATGTGAGATGAAATCTCTTAAGATATGATAGTTTAAAAATGAGAGAGAGAGAGAGAGAGAGAGAGAGAGAGAGAGAGAGAGAGAGAGAGAGAGAGAGAGAGAGAGACAAAAACTTTAATAAAGGAATATCGGAAGTAGTACAATACTTCAAGATTGGTGGAATTGGCATTAAGTAATACCGTAATATTGTAGAGTTAATTGTAAGTAACAGGCAATTGACACACTAAAAGGAATTGATCTAGTGAAGAAGAAAGCCGCAGAAAAGTATTGCTCAAAGTATACGAAAGGAGAGTACTTGATGAGGAAATGGTAATTGAGCAAACTTTTATAAAAATTACTATAGATTTCAGTAAAGCCTTTGACTCTAAAAAAATAGTTATTCATAGAAGTTTTAAACGAATATAAAGCTTATAAGAAAATGATAAATGCGATTACAAACATTTACTAAGAAGGCAAAACAAACATTGACTTATGGGAAGGTTGGAGCAAGAAATAGAGGTTCCGAATGGGAAAAGACACGGGTGCACAGGATCGTCATAACATTTTGAGCTAATAAAGAAAATATAACAGGAATGGA
>NC_090726.1:167650827-167655827 GCF_036898095.1 Palaemon carinicauda
ATGAGTTGGACCCATAAAAGTCAAGATCTGAAATGATAAAAAAAGGGTAACTTTTTTTGGCCAAAAAAATTTGTCCAAATTTCATGAATTTTTTTGGGTACCCAAATGAAATAGGAAGAGGCTAATTTTTTATAGAATAAACTCATATTATCCTAGAACAGAAATACATAATAAAATGTGCACTAAGATGTAATTTACTGTTATATCAGGGGCGAAATCTAAAGGTCATTTTTTGACGGCCTAGTTTCACAATGTAAATTTCTTATGAAAATCATTGTATCTCCTATAAAATATGATATTTATGCATTAAAATATACCAAAATATCACGAATCCTATACAGAACAAGAATATATAGAGATATGCCAACTTACCTTTCGGGTATGTCAACAAAATAGCCGCAGACCGCAACAACTCTTACAGCCCAATCTACCACTTGAAATGAAGAATGGGGTTGCAAACTCTATATTATCATCAACATCTCTTTTTAACTCCATTAGAAGTGTGTTGATGACATCCATGCCGAGGGAATACTGCCTGCTGGCCATTATTGAAGATAAATTCAAAATAAATAGAAAAAAATCAAATGTGCAAAAAATAAAATAAATTCAGAAATTAGCATTTAAGGGAAAATGGACCTCATGGCAATATATGGCATCTATGCCAAAACCAATGTCATGCAAGTGGTAGACACACCATCCATCCACACTTTCCAACTATAAAGAACCAAACAAGTATCAACACTGTTCGACAATTTATAATTATGTAATAACTTTGCTGTTCGATCACTTACCCCTATAAAGGTATGTCAGGGTCGAGGTCGACCTCTGGGGGGGGGGGGGGGTAAAAAAACGGGAAGGAGGGAAGTTAGACGAAAATCAGTCCTAAAGCAGACAATGGCATGTAGACTAGTCACCCTTTGCAGGTCGATCACTTCCATATTCGAGACAGCTGATGATTTATGGGGAAAAAACAGGTTTTGAAAATGCTGTAGGGGTCGCATACGACCCATCATACCTTTCCAGGGTAACAAGTAGTTAGATAATTATCAGAGTATTATTGCACGCCTTAGTTTAGGTCATAATGAAAATTCTGGTGGAAAACCTAAAGTTAAACATGAAGGTAAAGAAGTTAAATTTGAAGGTAAAGGCCGTAATTTCCAGCAATCTAAGTTTGGTAATAGATCTTCTGCTAGTAATGACTCTAATAAAGTTCAATTTACCAGTAAACCTTTATCTTTTGGTAGATGTAAATTTTGCAAAGAAATTGGTCATAATTCTTCTTGATGTACTAGGTTTGATAATTGGCAATCTAGGAAGAATAGAGCTGAAGAACTAACTTTATGATTTAAATGCTTGAGTGATAGGCATGGGGCCTCGGAATGTCCGGGAAATAAATCATTGTTACCTTATAAATGTTTTTCTTGTAATAAATCTGAACATCATGGAGCAATGTGCCCTCATGCTAGTAAGGATCTTGGTAAAAAATTATTAAGTTGTCAATCAGGGTCTGAAATATTTGTTCCCTTTATTACCCTCACAGTTAGTAGGGGTAGGAAATCTTTTGAATGTTGTTTTCTATTAGACACTGGAGCTCAGTTTAGTGTTATTAATAAACAAATTGTTGATAGCAGATTAGGAGATTATTGTGGTGCTCCTTTATTTAGGTTAGTTTCTTCTTTTGGGTTGCCAGCTATAGTTAGTGATGGATTTCACTTGGTAGCTCATTTAACAATGCCTTGTGGGAAAAAGACTAGTTGTCTGTTTTTTTGCATTGGAAAATTTTAATCTTTCCATACAAATCCCTATGTTGCCTTCTGTAGTTAAAAATATGGAATCTGCTGGTTATTCTGTATGTAATAATTACCCAGGGAGGAATTCTGAAATTGTAAATATATTAGGTATCCTAGGGAATGATATCCTTCAGGAATTTAATCAGTTAGATTTAGACTCTGTAGTTGTTTAATATTAAGGTTAGAGTAATTAAGTTGGCCAATGGGGTTATTCCATTTGGTACAGTAGTCAATTTTGTTCATCCTTCAAAAAGGAAGCTTTTTTTATAAGAGAATTGATTTATATGAACCTTATAAACCTGTAAGAAAGGTAGAGTCTTGTCCTAAAATTGAAAGTAATAAAATCTTGGAAAATAGACCAAGAGGTAATGGTAAAGCTAAATCTGTTAGGTTTATTCCTAATAAGGAAATTAAATATGTACTTGAATGTAACAGAGAATCCAGAGTTTTTATATAATTCTTCCCTTAATTTGGAGAGTAAACAGACTTCTAAGCCTGATAAGAATAGACTTCTGGAATTTGTTCCTCCTAAGCAACTTGGAAAACAGAAGCTATTAGTGAATTTTGCAGTCAATCCAGTAGGCTATAAGTTCGATCCATTGAATGATATCTTTCCTGAATCTTGTGTAGAGTATGGACTCGACAATTTCTATAATTTAGAATCGATTTGGATTAAAGATGAAAATTCCCTTCCTTTTGAAGACCAATAAGTTGCTGAATTTGCTAAATCAATTTCTTTTCATGAAGGACATTATCACGTCCAGTTACCATGGAAAAAGGATTTAATTGAAAAAGTCCCAAACAATTTAAAGATTTTTTTGGCAGTTGATGAACGGATTTATTCTAAATTAGAAGATCAGAATATATCCTCTAAATATGAGGAAGTTTTTGATACACAGAAGGAGCTTGGCATTATTGAGCCTGTTAAAAATAGAGCCGCAGGTCAAGTATTCATTCCTCATCGTCCTGTCATCAGAAATGATGAAAATGTCACCACTAAAATCCGTCCTGTATTTAATTGTAGTTTAAAGGTGGGAAAAGCTCCTTCATTAAATGAAGCTGCGTTCCCTGGTATTGATTTGATGAACAACTTGTTGTCTGTGGTTTTGTATTTCAGGAATAATGATTATGTAGTTGTAGCTGATATAGTCAAGGCTTTTCTCCAAGTTAGGTTATCTTTAGAGGCAGATCGAAATAGATTTTTTTTCTTTAGAAAGATAAATGGGAAGTTTGTTGCTTATAGATATAATACTATAATTTTTGGATTTGTAAGTTTTCCCTTTATATTGAATTATATTATTCAACATCATTTGTCTAGCTATAGAGGGAATGAAGTAGAATCTCAGATTAGACACAAATTTTATATGGATAACTCTCTTCTAATCAGGGAGCCCAGATGCCATTTATTATCAATTCTATTAAGAAAATTATGAATTCAGGGGGGTTGCCTTTACGGGAGTGGGGTTCTAACATTCCTGCTTTGTTGTTTACTCTTGATGAAGATGAAAAGGTAGCTTCTTCTGAAATGAAGATTTTAGAATATATTTATGACTCTGACCAAGATCCCTTACAATTAAAGGTTAAGCAATTGAACAAGGGTGCTTCCTCAAAGCGTCAGATTTTGTCATCTTTGTCATCTGTCTTTGATCCTATTGGAATATTTGCTCCTATAATGCTGCAGGGCAAGCTTATTATTCGTAAGTTGTGCCAGCAAGTTACGAACTGGGATGAAACAGCTAGTGCTGAAATTTCTAAACTATGGAGTAAATTTTGTAATTCTTACAGCGAAGTTAGTCAAACTTCCTTTTCTAGACAAACTTATAAAACTGATGCTCCTGTTAAGCTGTTTTTGTTTGCCGATGCCTCTAAGGAACCTTATGCTTGTGCTATGTATGCTGTGCAAGGTGATCATAGTTCCCTGATATTTGCTAAAACCAAGGTTAGCCCTATTAAGGAGAAGACTCTCCCTACTTTAGAAGTTTTGGCTGCTCAATTAGCTTTGAAGTGTTTTGACACCATTTTTTAAAGTAATCTATTAAATTGTGCTGAAATTGAAAGCATAACTCTTTTTATAGATAGCCAAGTAGTTCTTAGTTGGATTCTAACTTATAGGGCTCCTAAGAGAAACACATTTGTAAATAATAGGTTGAAGGAAATTTCTAGTCTGTTAGATAGGATTTCTGATAGATTTTATAGAGTTTCATTAGCTTATATTCCTTCATCTAGCAATCAGGCTGATTTACTAACTAAACCTTGTGCTAGTAAGAACTTTCTTGAACCTTTCAGTCTTTGTATCAAAGGGCCTTCTTGCTTGAATTCTCCTGACGAGTGGCCTAAGGGTCTTTTGGGTTGTATTCCTGATAATATGAAGGGTGACTTAATTTTTCCTGTAATGTTCCCTAAAAATTAACCTCTTGTAAATATTAGTAATTTTTCTAGTTTTTCTAGACTTATAAGTGTAGTTTCTAAGGTATTTACTGTTGTACATAAGTTTAGGAAAATTCAAGCTGACCCTGTTGAGGCAGCTTCTAATTACCTTCTAAGGTTGAAGCAAGAAGAAGCTTTTCCTCTTGAATTATCTTATCTGAAGAGTAGAGATTCTTCAGTGGAAGTTCCACCTTTAGTTAGGCAGTTCAATTTGTTTTTGGACGTGAATGGTATAATGCGAACTAAAGGTCGGATTGACAAGAATATTACTTTAAAATTTGATATTGTCAATCCTATTCTTGTGGACAAGAAGCATCATTTGACTCGGTTGTTGATTTATTATGCCCATTGTAAGTCTATCCATATGAGTTTGCAATCCACTCTTAGTTTTTTGCGCATGCATGTTTGTAGATTGTAAAGGCCAGGCAAAGCAGTTTTGTCTGTCCTAAAGGATTGTATTGTATGCAAGCGTTATAATGCTAGCACAGTGAAGTACCCTTCTCCTTCTTCGCTTCCTTTTTCAATGGTTAATTTGAGTGTGCCTTTTGCTCATACTGGTTTAGATTATACAGGCCACTTATGGTTGAAGGAGAAAAATGGAGAAAGGAGTACATTCTTATTTTTACTTGTTTTAATACAAGAGCTATACATTTGGAAGTTGTCCAGTCTATGTCAACTTCAGAATTTATATTGGCTTTCATCAGGTTTTCTAATAGGTTTGGTGTTCCTGTCACTGTTTATTCTGACAATGCTAAATCCTTTTTACAGGCTGGTAATATAATT
>NC_090726.1:167663327-167665827 GCF_036898095.1 Palaemon carinicauda
CATTATTACTATATTTTGCCACTAATTGTTCGATAGCCATTCTTTATTAGAGTAGCGGAAACACAAATAAGTTTTACAATAACATTTATTTTTTTTACAATATAAGCATAAAGTAAGCAGCTTAACGTATAGGTACACCTGGACACATGAGTCTCTGGAATGCCTTACTCTGAAGATTTATACCCTGCACCCATATACCTCACGGCAAGTAACCAAACTGTATAGGGATTGATGGTGGGTGGAGGTAAACTCGATCCGTTACCCAGTAAGGGTTTGGCTGGGTAAAATTCTTCAGAGCGAGGTGTGCAATGAATTCCTGTTTCCAATTGTACATAATCCTTGGGTTAAATTCGTGGTAAAAATGCGTTCGAATGTAGGTTTATTAAGATCCTTCCATATTTTTTTTTTTTTTATGTGTGAACTCCGATACATTATTTATTAGTACTAGTCCGAAAAAGCACAAAGACGCTCACAGAGAGAGAGAGAGAGAGAGAGAGAGAGAGAGAGAGAGAGAGAGAGAGAGTATCTTTATATATTATCATTATATTCCAAATAATTTTCTAATTACGTCCGTTGCATCAAATCGCAGGAAAATTACATCCTGATACAAAATTTCAATAACGAATCTTCCTCCGGAGAAACTTCTTTTTCCAAAAAGATCTCGATCAATTTCTGAGTTGGGAGAGATTGAAAGGAATCTTCAAAACAAATCGAGATATATTATTAGGCACATGGATTTTGGCAGCGGGATCCGTAATAAATATTGTACTCTGGAAGAGAGGGAAAAAAAATCCCAGATAACACACACTGAAAAATTATCCCTAAGAAACTAGAAGTACTAAGATAAATATTGCAAGCAGTTTACCGTTTTAAAAATGGATATATTGACGTTCAGGATTGATGTTACGGTCACACACCCGTAAAATATAATGAAGGAGTAGGGTAAAAATTACGGCCGCCTGTATTTACTGAAATAAGACTGAGAACGTTATATTTTTTCGGAGAATTTCCATTTATAATTACAATTTCCTTACAGTGTAGTAAAAGGAATAAAATAAAGAAAGTACAAATATATACAACACACTTTCTTTATGTCATCAATAAGCGGCTTTTTGAGGAAACAATTTTGAAAGTTAAAAAATAGGTTTAGAATTATCTTTACAACTGAATTTTATTCCTTTTATATTTAATAGATATATTTAAATGAATGTAATATCAGAGGTATATATATATATATATATATATATAATTTTTTTTTTCTAATCGTAATTTATTAACTGGCATATGCAGCAATTATATTAGTAATAATACTGAAATTGAAGGATTATTTTATAAACTGATACGTGAGAGAGAGAGAGAGAGAGAGAGAGAGAGAGAGAGAGAGATCAGTCAATATAATTTAAGAACACAAAAACAAAATAATATATTCCTCTATTTGTGATACATTTTTTAAAATGAATGTCCAGTACATTTTTAGCGATAAGAAATGAAATAACTTGTCCACATAATCAAACTTACAATATATACAACATTGGCGAAGTTCATATTGGCGAGGGTGGGCAAACTAAGAACCTTTTATGATCATTATAAGAGAAAATGTAAATATACTGCATTTCAATAGCTTATCTGGCTTGTGGTGGCGTAATTGGTAACGCCCTTGCCTGGTAATCATCAGACTGGGGTTTGATTCCCGCTCAAGCTCGTTAGTTCCCTTGGACGTTGCAGCCTTACCATCCTTGTGAGCTAAGAATGGATGGTTTGGGGGAACCTAGAGAACTATAAGATGAGTTATCAACAGTCATTGCCTGGCCCTTCCTGGTGCTAACTTAGGTGGAGAGGGAACTCGGGCGGTGATCATATGTATATATGGTCCGTCTCTAGCGCATTGCCCTGCTTTCAAAGGGCTATGGCACTCTCCCTTACCTCTGTCATTAATGAGTGGTCTTTAAACCTTTAAACTTTTATCTGGCGTTACCAATTGTATATGAGTAATCCCGTATGAATAACTCAGTCGATTTCCTTGCATCACTTTCAAACAATGACAAAAAAAAAACGAGGGCTGTATATAGAAGATAAAAACTAAAAATAGAAATCTGGTTCCTGCGGTCCAAAACACAATAAATGATCCTAAAGGGTCCTATGTTTGAAATGGAAACAATGAATTATTTCACCATTTCACCATGGAAGAGTGAAGACTATGTTTTGAACTGATTTCAAAGTAAAGTCGAACTAATTTACCTAGTATATCATAGTTGAAAAATATCAAAATACCAAAGCTAGAACCCTATACAAATATAAGAAAATTCCATAACAGAAAGAACTTTCAATGATACTCATTTCTAGATATATGATAAAAAATATGATAATCTACCAGGCTGTAATTACATGCAACAATATTTATTACTGAAATTCTGGTATTCATAATACATATAATTCTCTGAGCTTATCAGGCCATAAACATATGCTTAATAACGGTTTATTTACATGTCTTAAACAAGAG
>NC_090726.1:167678327-167693327 GCF_036898095.1 Palaemon carinicauda
AATGCAAGAGTTGATGGGAGAAGTACAAGAGGAAGGCCAAGGTTTGGGTGGATGGATGGCGTGAGAAAGCTCTGGGTGATAGGAGGATAGATGTGAGAGAGGCAAAAGAGCATGCTAGAAATAGGAATGAATGGCGAGCGATTGTGACGCAGTTCCGGTAGGCCCTGCTGCTTCCTCCGGTGCCTTAGATGACCGCGGAGTGTAGCAGCAGTAGGGGACTCAGCAGTATGAAGCTTCATCTGTGGTGGAAAATGTGGGAGGTTGGGCTGTGGCACCCTAGCAGTACCAGCTGAACTCGGCTGAGTCCCTGGTTAGGCTGGAGGAACGTAGAGAGTAGAGGTTCCTTTTTTTTTTTTTTTTTTTATGTCGGCTACCCCCCAAAAATTGGGGGAAGTGCCTTGGTATATGGATGGATGTATATATATATATATATATACATATATATATATATATATATATAATATGTATATATATATATATATATATGTATGTGTGTGTGTGTGTGTGTGTTTATATATATATATATATATGTGTATATATATATATATATATATGTGTATATATATATATATATATATATAGAGAGAGAGGAGAGAGAGTGAGAGAGAGAGAGAGATTCAACGTTCTTGGTAGGTATACTAAGGCAATATTTCAGACATAACTTTTTTCATTCAACGTTATATGAAACTTCCCGGCGAATTTTATTTCCTTCAGCGATGCCTTTAAAGTTAACTTCAGTCTTTGCATTCCTTACAACGTTCCTTTTCTAAACGCCAATATTAGGTAGACTTTTGTGGTGTTTTTAATTTTAAAGCGTAATGCTCAAAGTCTGGTCTTGGAATGGAAAGAAAACTGCAGGAAATTTTTCGAATAATCTATATATTCCAAAAATATATTAACAGAAATATAAATTTCACTATTAATATAAAGATATCTTCACCATTGGAAAGGTCCCTGGTCGTTTGAACTCTCTCTCTCTCTCTCTCTCTCTCTCCTCCTCTCTCTCTCTCTCTCTCTCTCCAATCTGTCGTTTTCTTCCCGTTCAGATGAAAGGAAGATTCTACAAAATTCTGTTGAGCAATGTTTGTACTGCAAATGCAATCAGCAGATCGATAAGATCCGCCTTTCATACGTCCTGTTAACTTGCGTGTACACAAAAGACTGACTCTAGCAGAGAGAAAAAACAAGATAGACAAACGATCTGTCTATCTATCTAGTGTTGTCCATCAATACTTTCTCATTACGTAACAGTATCATTTCGTTCTAGTGATTTAAGTTTTAATATATGCTAAAAATAATTAAATAAAATTGTTATGATATACAAGGAATGAATATTATTATTCATTACTATTATTATTATTATTATTATTATTATTATTATTATTATTTATTATTATTATTATTATTATTATTATTATTATTATTATTATTATTCTGCAAAGACTGATGATTTCCAGTATGGGGTTTCAGGTCACCTTAGGAGTGTTATATTTTCTTCACTGTATGCACGCTCTTCTGCTCAAGTCCTGGATCTTTATGGGCTCCTACATTCTCTATGTTAATTTTCAATGATTTATTTATGTTCCCTAGAGCTCCTATGTTTATTGCACTACTTCTACCTCTTGATTCAATGTGTTTACTGGCGATTTGGTTTATGTTTCTTCTTTAACAATACATTTCCTGTACTTCGACTAGATGTTAGTTCGCATATATTTTTCCTTGAATATATTTTGTTCTTAAGGCATGATCTATTCCTGCAACTATCTCTTCAATTTTCTTCTTATATTCTCCCCTCAGTTGTCACTGCCACTACTTATCAATTTTTCTTCTTTTTTTCTTTCTGAATTGTCCATGCATTGATTTTCTTTGACATTTTACTAGTCTTTCTTTTTTTTATTATCTCTCCTTATACACGTTTGGGTCCTCCTCCACATTTACTCAAATTTTCTCTCCCTACACTCTATAGCTTTCCATCTTCACTGTCTTAGTGCTCTATTGTTGATGTTGATACAATCCTCTGTACTGATGAGTCCTTTTCCTCCTTCACTTCGTGGTATATAGAGAATGTCAATATTCGCAGTGCAGAACTTAGTAATATTCATTACCTTTCTAGGTTATCTATGTATGTTGCGTGGCTTCACTCTAGTATTTAAGCGCTGTAGTCATACCTGATTACTGACACTGCCCAGGAGTTTATAGCCTTTACCGTGTTGGCAGAGTTATGATTTAATCTAACCTTTTTTATTCTTTGCATGTATCCCTTCTTCTTTTTCTTCACCTCTTGGTGTTTTATTGCTTCTTATTCACTTACCCCGAGGGTATTATAGCCTGCTTCATCTCCGTCCTTAAAGATATTTCCTTCTGGTTGTTTTATCATAGACTCTTTTATATTTTTCTCTCCCATTGCCAATTGGAGCCTATATTTTAATTACAAACACCATCCTGATGACAAATTATAAATTGTTAATGTCTTAATTAATAAATAATTATTATTTTTATTATTAGTATTATTAGTATTATTATTATTATTATTATTATTATTATTATTATTATTATTATTATTATTATTATTCATTATTATTACTAAGAATAATGATTGATATAATTATTATTATAATATTCTTGTTTAATATTCTTTCAGAATACTTTTTATGCCATTTACGTACACATCATCACCATCTACCGCGGAAAATACATTTATATAAGGAGATATGTCATCATTATGTTGGAAAGAAGGCTGAGCCTTTGAAGTCTCCTCAAAGAAGTGTTAAATGATCGTTTGTAGAACGAGAATCCCAGATAAGCACCTATTTTTGTAAGCCTAACAATCAAAAGTAGCATCATCTCTATGATGATTATCAATTAATCAATTACATTTCTGAATTTGCCTTTTAAGTTTCCTGATTATATCTACAAAACTTTTGATTCTCAATTCTATTTTATATATTATCTTGCGAGATTTTCATGTCCTCAGTTTGTGAACAAAGAGAGCAATTCTTTTGCTTTAACTTCTTCTAATGACATCAGAGTATCACAAAAGTGAATAAGGATTATGGGAGAAACATGAAAGGGCTTGAAAGAAACAAGGCGAGAGGAAGGGAAAAGTCGGTAACTGCAGTATGAGGGGAGATGTTGGAGATAGGAAGTTGATTGCTTCGGGTAATGACAAGATATCTTCACAATATACAACAGAGGATTTAGTATAAAGTCTTCTCGTGGCAAGTCAAACTGAAAATGAAAAGTAGATCAGCGAAGTAATGAACCATAACTACTATATTATCACATGCAAAAAGAATTTTGATATTCTTAATAATATACATCAATTTATTTAAACCATGTAACATCATCAGGAATAATGTTGCCTTTTTTTTTTCTTTTTCTTTTTTAATTTCCTGTGTAGTTACTAAATGTAGGATATGAGAAATTTCACATAACCATAACTAATAGTGTGTATAAGGATTCCCATTATATCCACAAATTTTAATTTTAATCATAGCTGAATCCATTTTGTCCCAGTATTATTGGAAAATCGAAAATGCCGTGGTCTATTTCTAATGTACCATATATCAATTCAAACAAGTCATCAGTGTGTACTTTAGTAAATAATGATAATAAAATGCCAAAACTGACTAGCTTACATTTTGTAATTAGATAATTAAGTTTGAATTTTTCCTCAAGGAGACTCTGAGTTTTGCAAACTGCTTATATTTTACTGCGGCTATTTACTGTTATTCTCACGTCTTTGGTATTGACTTTTGATACCATTGTACGGTGAACGAAGGAAAAACCATCTAGTATCTAGAATCTGTTTCCTATTATTATTATTATTATTATTATTATATTATTATTATTATTATCATTATTATTATTATTATTCTAAAATATATGTCTCCTATTATTATTATTATTATTATTATTATTATTATTATAATTATTATTATTATTATTATTATTATTATTATTATTATTATTATTTTCATTATTATTATTATTATTTATTTTTTCATATTATTATTATTTTCATTATTATTTCATTATTATTATTTACATTATTATTAATATTATTTTCATTATTATTATTTATTAGTTCATATTATTATTTACATTATTATTTTCATTATTAGTCTCTATGTTATTGAAAATATCAATTTAATCATAATATTGCAATAATGATGAAAAGTAAAAAAAATTTGATTAACTTTACATTGTTCTTTACATTGAATTTTAGATGGCAAAATATTTTTAGATTTATTCAGCTATTACCTACTTGTATTGCAATATTACTCTGGTTTTTTCACGAAAATTTTAATACATTTCTAATGATCTTATCTGTTTTAAAATATCCTTTGGTTAGCTTTTGATACAATGTTCGCAGATCAAATGGAGTACCTAGAACCAAAACTCTAACACTACACTGCAGATAAATACTTTTTCTTTCCATCAGTAATAAGAGAATACATGAGGAGGCACCCTTCCTCTCTCAGTCAACTCGCATAAATGTTTCTTTACCCATCGATATAAAAAAAACAATCTTTGAGAAATTCACCATTTGAAAACAGGCAAATCCCATAGGTTGGAGTTTTTGTTTCAGGCAAGAAAAATATTGAAGAAAGGTTTCTTTATGTATTATGTACCCTAACAATATGGACTTGCCTGTATCATAAAGTTTAGAAAGCATATTCTTTAGATAATTGTTAAAAATCAAAGCGGAAGGACCCGGTTTGCTTGGTAATGATAAAAATAAATCTCTTAAGAAGTGTGTCCGCGAGGACGGAAATTTCTTCAACCTTCCTTTTTTTCCTATTTGAATATGAAAACGACTAGGATAACGGTGGAAGTAAACTCCAAAGAAGAAAATAGGAAAGGTAAAAAAGAGAAAATTACTGAAACACAGAGCGGCATCATGGCAACTTCACACTAAGCATGGAAAATAAATACCTCGTTAGATAGTACAGCTAAAAATGCAAGAAGGACTGATCCGTCTTTTCCCCCTTCACAATTCCTTAGTGCTTTTTCAGCATTCAAGAAAAGTAATCTATTCATACATGTTTTACATAGATGGTGTATGCTAAACAAATTGATAAAATTATCATGGAATAAAATCGGTTATTATTAATATTGCTGCAATCATCCTATTTCAGAGAGAAATCAATTACAAAAGTCATGATAATAATAGTTTTATTATTATTATTATTATTATTATTATTATTATTATTATTATTATTATTATTATTATTATTATTATTATTATTATTATTATTATTATTATTATTCAAAACAGCAGAAATTATAGATAATTAGTACTATCAGCTGTCCAGAATATTAAAAAAATACTTGTTTTTCTCACTTGATAATTAGTCACACAACATTCTACAACGATGTAAAGATATGGTCTAGTGTTGTCTGGCAGTATGTTTCTCAAAGGTCTTGTACGCTGCCGTAATCTTTCTCTGTTATGTATGTATGAACGTATGTATGTATGTATGTATGTATGTATGTATGATAGACAGGTTTACTATTATTTTAGAACACCATTTGCCACTAGTGTAAGCAAACCATAGAAAATTATGGCTACATGTTTAGAAAAATATGCACACAAACGCACACACACAGATTCAAGCCTTCTCACCTTCTACCTCTTTCCTAACTACAACACGGCAGGTTTTGTAAGTTGTAGGAGATTGAGGTTTTCGAGTGTACCTCTTGGAATGGCCTCTTCTCACTAATGTATAAAAGCTCTCTCTCTCCTTACCTAAGGGTCGTGGAGAGAGAGTCATTATAGGTCTTACAATACCACTGAGCTTAATAGGATACATATATATATATATATATATGTATATTTATCTGTGTGTATATATATATATATATATATATGTATATATATATATATATATGTGTGTGTGTGTATATATATATATATATATATATCTATATATATATATATATATATGTATGTATGTATGTATATATAAATATATATATATATATATATATATGTATGTATATATATATATATATATATACTGGCTCTTTATCATATAGGGAAGATTAATCCCATTCTTTTGTTGTTTTTTTTTATTGCTCCTTTTAACCATAAATAATGTTAACCATCTGTTCTACTATAAAACTAAAATAAAGACATACACTCTAGACTACCTCACATTACACTGTAGTGTAATATTTTCCTTTTCATCCTGTAAATAGGAAGAATGACGAGGAGAAACCTCTTCCTTCTGAACCTGGGTTCATAAATGTTTGTTGACCTTTTGGAGGAGGTGAATAACTTTTGGAAAATTCCTTATCTGAAAACAGACGAAAATTCCATATTCAATAGTTCTTGGGTAGTGCGAGAAATAACTGGAAGCGGTTTTCTTTTTTTCAAGTGTTATGAACCTCAAGCATACTCAGAAGGATGGCCGGGAATCAAAGGGTAAGCATTGAGGGTGTTTGGTAGTAATAATAAAAAATCCTTTTGAAAATGCAAATGATTATAATAGAGATAAAGATAAATTCTATAGAAAAGGAAAAATAAAATATGAAAAGTTACTGGCACACCAAGGGTGTTCGTTTGAAGGGGCTGCAACAAAAGTCTGCAGAGTAATGTTTGCACTGCAAAAGCAATAGGTAGATCGATAAGGTCCACTTTTCATACGATCTGGAAACGTTTGGGTAAACAAAGGACAAAGTTATTGTAATTATTATTTTCAAAATAATCTTATAACTTCAACATAAAACAATAATGCAGATTATATGCAGAAGTTAAAGGTTGTACAAATTTTAATGTCAGTAACGCAAATCAGCAATCATTAGTGATGAGAAAATTAAGGCTTTCTGGATCATCTTCAGGTACATTATGTTTAATTGCCAATTTGATACATAATATATTACTACGAGTTATCTTTTATAATGACGTGAAGCTATGGGTTGGTGTTTCTGCCAGTTGGGATCCTGCAATACATGTAATTTGAGGGGATATCTGAAAGTTAATCACAATCTCCGTTCACCATTTTTCTTGTTTTATCTGTTCTATTGTTATTCTGTCGTATGTATGTATGTATGTATGTATGTTATGTATTTATGTATGTATGCATGTATGTATGCATGTATGTATGTGTGTATGTATGTGTGTATATTTAAATAAAAAATACAGAATTTTACTCTAGTTGTTTTACTTGTTAATGTTTTAATTTTTTATCATTATCTACTAAAACGGTGAACCACCGTTTCCTCTCGTATGAATGTTTTTCAAACATTGTTTTTTTAGGATAAACAACTAATAACATTTATCCTTTACGATCCATGGATGGAAAACAAATAGGGTAACGAAATAAAATACTACCTCTGATATTATAATGCAGTGGAATATTTTGTTTACCATAGAACAGATGAGACAAAAGGAAGCTCCTCCTCTTTTCGGAACCTGCACTGATAAATATTTTTCAACATGGCGAACAAGGAAAACCAATTATCTAAAATTCAACTTTTAAGAATAATGTAAATTCCATGTCTTGGAGCGTTTGCGTTGATCATAAAAAAAAACAAACATGTAACCCAAATATATTATTTTGAAGACTCTTTGAGCATCAAAGTCAAAGGACTGGGTTGTGTGTTTGATACAAATAGTAACAAATCTCTTTCATTCATGTTAGAATTTTACAAAGAATCTAGGTACCAATAAAATTA
The DNA here is from genome assembly GCF_036898095.1 of Palaemon carinicauda. Classification (NCBI taxonomy): domain Eukaryota; kingdom Metazoa; phylum Arthropoda; class Malacostraca; order Decapoda; family Palaemonidae; genus Palaemon; species Palaemon carinicauda. Next base: position 167,686,011 of record NC_090726.1, read on the forward strand.
CATATGAAATAGCCTAATAGTCCAGCCGTTTTCGGTAAAAATATGGAGGAATCGTTCACATTTGGTTAAAAGCACCAAATTTTACACAAAGTTAGCTTTTTGATGTACCTTTTGAAATGTGATAGAGACCATTTGATATCTCTCCATTATGGCCGCTTTTTTCAAGATGGCCGCAAAAAATTCAGGAAAGATGCTGCTATTCGAACGTTTTGCATCGTATAATTACAATTTTGGAGTCTTTACCTATATTTTCAAGGATGTTCTATTCAATGAGAATAAAAATAAGTACACGGAGTACAATATTTTACCAGCAAATGCCCATTTAAATTCTGAAATAAGTCAAACATACTGAAAAATTGCTCCAAATGTTGTTGTTATCTGTGTCAATTCTTACAATTCTACAGTGACAACCATTTTGTTTGTTATACAGTCATTTTGCAGGTGGTTGAAACATGTGAAAGAAGAGATTGAAGTGGAGTCATCAACAGACCTAAAGACATCCTGGCTGCATACCATGCTGATCAGGTCCACACAGAACAGCCTGCTCCTTCCGACATCAGCTCATTGCTCCCACTGCTCTATGAGGAGGCTAAGTCAAGTGCCATGATTGCCCATACCATGAAAGTTGTGAAGAATGCAGTAGATTTTCTGAATCCTGTTCAGATCCCTGTAGTTGCCTGTGAACAGCCAGTGTATCCTATTGCCAAACAACACCAATGGTAATAGCCCAACATTTAGGTGAGAACCCAGTTGTATTGATTGTTTGGTAGCTTACACATTGAGCTGGCCTTTCTCAAAGTTCTTGGAGACTGGCTGGAAGGAACTGGATGGACCAACACCCTTTTGCAGGCAGAGATAGCCTCACGAGGTACTGCAGAATCCTTCCTGAAGGCTGCACATATAATGAGAACGAGTCAGCCCACCAGGTGACCACAGGAGCTTGTACATTCTCATGGATAGAGCCTACAAGCGTCACCAAACAGAAGACCACACCATAAGATCCTCTAAGCTTTCAGCAATGGAGAGTGAAAATGGAAAATGCAGTCCCTATGTTTAACTTCTGGTCCATCACACTTGACCTAGAACTAGCTTTGATGGATTTCCTCAATCACTGCGACAAGGGCAACTTCAATCTGTACAAGGCTGCACTCACAAAGCTGGCCCCATGGTTCTTTGCACTTGACCACCCAAATTATGCTTGTTTGGTTGCAGTGCATATTAGAGATATGGCTTCCCTAGATTTGATGTATCCTGAGGTTGCTGCTGAATTCTCAGAGGGAAAGTTTGTTGTTCACAAAACACAACACTCATTTTCTGGCATCCCATTAGACCAGCTCACGAACAGAACAACGAACAGATTAAAGGAGATGGTGGTTCTGTGGGCCTAAATGAAAACAGTGCACAACTCCCAAAGATGGATGGTGGCTTGGCCAGAAGTGTCAAGAGTTGTGAATGAGTTTAAAACTGTGGTGGAAGGACTCCGGGGATAGGAGGAAAAGCATTCAGACCAAAGACACCATAAAGCTCAACAGGGGGTACAAACAACATACAGAAAGCAAGACAAATCCTTGTGTGATACATTAGAAGACATGGGAAATGCAAATCCATTCATGGAAGATTCATCTGATCTTCTTGTATTAGGCACCCAGGATGTTGTAGACAAAGAGATTATAGAAACCGTAAGGCATATCAAAAGGGTGGGGAAATGAACAATATAGTGATTTTGTGAAGGAACGGCTAGAAGACAGAACCAAAAGTCTGACAGACCCTATCAAAAGGAACAAATTTCCTCATTCAGCAGCCAGCCTACCCACAAAGTATCAAAGGAGAAGCAACAAATTGCATCATTTGAAGCAAGACTGTTTTCTTTTCTCTAAACTGTATGTGTCTTGCCAAATGAGATGGGGGATATTGATGAGTTTTTCCGCCATGAGAATCAGTCCAGTCCACCATCATTGTCACAGGGTGGAAAACTTCAACGTGGGACCAAAGCTGATCTTCTCCCATTCCTTACACAGCATAGTACCACAATCAAGGACAAGCCTGATACTGATGCAGTTCTTGTACAATAGATGGGGCTGCCATTGTTAATGTGCTTAACTTAGGTGCATCAAGAACATTTCAAGAGTATGCTGACCAGGTATCTGTACCACATGTAAAGCGTCAACTGGAGTCAGCAAGAAGAGTTGATATTATCTTTGATCAGTACTTCCAAGACAGTCTGAAGGCGACTGCTAGGAGTCTCAGAGGAGAGGGGGACCGCAGAAAAGTAAAGGCTATCACTCCTGTTCCTGGCAACTGGAAGGCTTTCTTGCGGTGTGATGCAAACAAAGCCGAGCTCTTCAGTTTTCTAACGGATCAATGTACTACTGTCAGCTGTCCAGAGGGCAAGCAAATTATTTCCACAAAAGGAGAATTGGTCCTTTGCAACCCCCAGAGGGACAGTATTAATCAAATATCTCCGTGCTCTCATGAGGAAGCAGACAAAAGGCTTCTTCTCCATGCAAAAGATGCTGTTCAACATGGTTATAAGAGGATCATGATCAGAACTGTGGACACTGATGTAGTAGTGTTAGCTATAACATTATGTCTTCCAATTCATGCAAGTGAACTGTGGATCAGCTTTGGGGTTGGGGATAACTTCAAATATATCCCTGTACACACCATAACTGGTCCTCTAGGTCCAAAGTGTCGAGCTCTGCCTATGCTTCATGCCTTCAGCGAGTGTGACAACACATCCTCCTTTGCTGGTAAAGGGAAGAAATCTTCTTGGGAGACGTGGCAAATATGTGAAAGTGTAACCGATGTGTTTGCAGACCTTGGGAATGTACCAACACTGGAGAGAATTGACCAGCACATGGCAAACCTTGAGCGATTTCTTGTTCTGCTTTATGACATCTGCCACCTCAGCTTATGAAGCGAGAAAAGATCTCTTCACCAGGAAGGGTAGGTCTATTGATCTCATACCACCAACTTCTGCTGCTCTCTACCAGCATGTCATAGGAGTATCTTCTCAAGCGGGTCATGTTTAGGGCCAGTCACTTCTCCCCAATCCCGTGTTACCTTCACCTGTTGAATGGGGTTGCATGAAAGGACCTGGGAATGCATGGGAACCCTATTGGTCAGATCTGCCTCAAGCATCAGTTTCTTGTATGGAATTCCTGAAACGTGGATGTGTTAAAGGCTACAGAGGAAGATGCAAGTGTGTGGAGACACAACTAGCTTGTACGGCTGTGCAAATGCGGGGGGGGGGGGGAGAGATTGTTGCCTGTGTGTGATTAGACTGTGTACTTGAATTAGTCATTTCAGTACTGTACTAGCAATTGATGGTTACAAGGATAAGACCTATTTTGGGATTAAGTTAATATAAAACTCTTCATATTGAGTTAATAAAACACTGTACTTATGTTTGGCATTGAAATACATTCTTTACTTTGCGTTAAATTACAGAACAAATATGATTACAGCCGGCTTAATATTTTTGTAGGCAATTTCTGTAACAAAAAGGCCATTTGCTCCTTAAGTATTTGTCTTATGTTCCCACATTTGCTTTTAATGTTTAGAACATCCTTGAAAATATAGGTTTAGACTCCAAAATTGTGACTATACGATGAAAATACTTCAAATAGCAGCATTTTCCAGATTTTTGGCGGCCATCTTGAAAAAGGCGGCCATATTGGAAAGATATCAAATGGGTCTCTATCACATTTCAAAAGGTACATCTCAAGCTAACTTTGTGCAAAATTTGATGCTTTTAACCAAATTTGAACGATTTTTACTGAAAACGGTTGAACTATAAGTGAGGCTTGTAGTTGAATAGATCTCTCTCTCTCACTCTCTCTCTCTCTCTCTCTCTCTCTCTCTCTCTCTCTCTCTTATTTTAATAACAATAACAACATGCATATCTATTAAAAGTTGTGTGCTTTACAAATGTTTACTACTACTACTACTACTATTACTACTACTACTACTTCTACTACTACTACTACTACTACTACTATTACTACCAATAATAATAATAAAAATAATACTAATAATAATAATAATAATAATAATAATAATAATAGCAAAAAATGATAAAATTCTATACTGCCGTGACAATAAACCCAGCAAGATGAATGCACGAATCTCTTTTATTTCATATGCATGAAATTTTAACATTGGTCATTTTTTTTATCATTACAATACATAGTGTTTTCCAGCTGCTTAATGCTGTTTCCTAAAGATCTATCATAGAATGATAACGTTTTGAAGTATTTACCTTCCAACTAGAGGCCACTAAATAAATGCTAAATGCGAACCAGGATCAATGACTTATATTTTGTTCTGCCCTAGGAAAACTACTTGACTGTTCATGAAGTTTTCTTTTCAGAGTGTCTTTTGCACAGTATTCTCCAAAAAGAAAGTAATATGGCCATCTGTTGACCACCTATGGAAGTTTGGAGAGTACTGAACAATATGAATGTAAACTATAAAAAAATAAAACAGAATGATTTGCTTATATCAGCCATAATTAAACATTAGAAACTTTAGATATTACATGTTGAAAATATGAATACAAAATTTACTGCAAACAGATTAGCAGTATTAGAGTCAAACATGAGAATGGTCAATTAATAATTACAGATATTTTCTTAGTTGTGAATCACATCACCGTTTTGCAAGATTACATATATGTATAACGCTCTTTAATCGAGAAAAAAAAAAACATTTCTGAAAGAGTTGGCATACGTTTTAAGAATTTCAACTAGATTTTTCTCCGATGAATGGGGAAACTTTTAGTTGTGTCCATTTGATTAAGGCTAAAGTAAGCAAACATTACAATTATTTTTTTTTTTTCAATAATACTCGGCCTGAAAAATACATTTTCAACTCTTCTAGTAAAGTTAACTTTCTGGAAAATTCCAATACAAAATGGTTATGGTAGGCTGAGTGACACTTGTCTTCCATGTATACTACAATAAACGATTGGTTATTTATCACTAGTGTAATACAAAACTGTTCTTCATGATTTCACAAGCCCTCGTATATTCAGAGTTTTCTCTAAGGATCAATATACTGAGCATACTTTAGATAACATTGGAAAATAAATGAGATGAAATAATAAATAGAATCAAGAAATTCACATGCTCTTGTAAATGCACAAAAAAAAAGGGATAACATTAATACATTATGTAATATACATTATAGAACGTGATCTTCGCCTAACTACTAACACGGATATTATGCTTCACCATTATGGCCATTATGGTGATATACAGGGAGGTTCAGAAACTTCTCCCATGAAAGATTACTGCTCACCTAAATTGGGTTGGCTCCATTATATAAACAGTGTGTCAAGGCACTCGTCTCCTTAATGTGTTTATCGTCTGGTTTCTTTTATTTTATAGGTTATTTTGATGGTGGTAAATATTACGGTCAACAATCGTGCATAGGTATAAAGAAATAAAGAAAAAAAAAACACATGAACCTGCATGTGTGGTTTATAAATTGGGGAGAAAATAAATTCACTCAAGGTTGATGGCAAATGGAGCAGTTAAATTTTTTCTTATAATGCATGAATAAACTTTACTTGCGAAAAAAAAAATGCGATGTTAAATTCACCAAATGTAATTTAGCAATATTTTCCGCAAAAATTAATTCTTTGTTGTGACTGAAAGAGTTTTATTTTCATTCAATAATCCTATTACTATTTGAATATAGAAAGAAATAATTGAAAGGTTTATGAATTCTCTGTACCTTACATTAAAAAAAAAAAAAAAAAAAAAAAATCCTTTTATACTAAGTTCTGGGTTTTACTTTAAGAAAAATAAATAATTGACACGGATAATATTATCCCTATGGGAAGTAGTTAGGGAAAACATATTTAGATAAATAGTAAAAGTTGCATTTGTGAAAAAAGTATATATTAAGTAAGAAAATATTCACATAAATATATTAGGATGTATTTATAATATTATGAAATAAAAGAATTTATTTTTTATTTCCTAATAAAAGAAAAAATAGTTCTGTATGATTTTATAAGAGTACGATATTTTTTCCCCATTCGATGGGAACTACCTTCCAAGTTCTAAGTTCCAACTGAAATAATCAGAGACAGAGCCAGTGTGAGGTTGGTCTCTTGTGTAATGGATTTCTTAATATCCCACGCTATACTGGACACGTGGGTTTTATTACAATCCTACTCATCTAATATCCTTCAATCTCCGTGAAAGAGCTTGATGAAAGACTAGCAATTGCAGATTAAATAATAAAAAACACAAAATATTAATTTTGTTTTCCAGTAAATAAAATATTTTCTATGAATGACAATGAATTAAGTTATTGCGTTTTATAGATTTACAGTATAAATCAGATCTGGGAATATGAAGTGGAAAAACGATTTTTTGATTCTCATATTTTTTTTTCCTTACCTTTCAAATAATAATGTTGAAACATATCCGTCATATATGACGGCCAAAATAATTCAACGTAGTCACGAATACCAAAGTTTTTCTTTTTTTTTTCTTTACGAATACTCCCGTTACTTATTATTTCTCCATTTGTGAACGCCCGCACAAATTATTTACATTTAAGGAATATGACCTAAACATAACAAAACGGAAGTCCATACTGTAACGTTATATCTAGGATGATATTATTTCACCATGTGCCTTCATTTATATATAAATGTATTATCAGGGACAAATAAAAACCTCTGCAAAAGAGAGAGAGAGAGAGAGAGAGAGAGAGAGAGAGAGAGAGAGAGAGAGAGAGAGAGAAAGGCAAGGCAAGACATGTTGTCTGAATAGTATTTATCAGGCTTTTTGGCCACGGATTTTATTTTCAGGTTTACAAGCAACACATATCTTCAAAATACTCGCAATACTCGCTTCTGTGTATCAAAGTTGATATCATAATACGTAGTAACACATGTAGTATTTATATGATGCTTCTTATCTATTTTATAGAAAGTAAAATTACCTTTTTACTGGGTGAAGGATCTTCATGTTGATTGAGTACTGTGTACACTCTGACAGTTTTAAAATGGGCTACTGAGATTACCTGATGATTGTTGCCGGTAATAAAGTGGCAATAGACACCTGTGGTCATTAGATACCACGAAGTTGTGTTGTTGACGGCCGACAGAAAAATGTCGATACCTGATAACTCCGCTCGTCTTTTGCTCATGAATAGGAATAATATGATTAATGAGATTTATATGAATATCAGCATATTCATTATTTATAGCGGTTTGTAGGATTAGGTATATACTTTCTATGACATAGAAAGTATATACCTAATTCTACATAACGCAAAAGATCAATATATGTATTT
>NC_090726.1:167698327-167700827 GCF_036898095.1 Palaemon carinicauda
GTATGCTCTGAGAAGTAAAACTTTATGTGGAAGAAATTTTAGATATTCGTCCCATCCTACCTTTGACCTAGTTCTTGTTAGGTAACATCCCTACAGGTAGCAAGAATTTATCCCTTTTTTTAAAAGAATTTTTTTTACAACAGCACCAATTAGAATAATTTGTTTTAGTTGATAAGTCTTTCTTAGCCAAGAAGCTCAGAAGAGTAGCGTTTTTCTTAGAAACAAAGCCCCTTGCATCCCCTCATCTTTTTCCATAAGTTTTCTAAAGTAAATTATATTCTTTCATAATACCCCGGCCATTAAGTTACACAAGTCCTGTCAGGGCTTCACACCCCCTCCTGCTATGAGATAAGAATACTCATTAGCTTTACCTACTAATCGTCTCTCTATGAAAATATAAGAAAATCTTAATAGCTAGCAGTAATAAAGTAACATATACTTAACATGTTTTTGTTGTTGTATATGTAAAATATTAGGAATTGATACATTTTCAAGTAATTTTATTGAAAATTATATAAATTCTAGAGAAAAATTGGTTAAAGTGCGACGAGAAAATATACTTCTGAGGACTTTAGAATTTGCTTTTCTTATTTTGTAGTTAAGATTGTAGTCGAAAATTTAATATGAATTAGTTTGGAAGTATTAGGAATAAATATATCGCACGTGACTAAATTTCCATTTGACAGATTAAATGCAGGATATTAAATCTGATTTACTACTTAGTTTTAGGAGTCAATTAATAAGTAGGTGGGAATCTAATTGCCATAAAATGAGCCTTCGGTAACTCAGTAGCCTAAAAACAGTTTCTCTCCGTTCGTTAATTATCAAGCTTATTTCCTCTGGTCAATATGGTAGTATTGGAAATGCAAATTTCCTCTTTCTAAAGTTCAGTATTCATTTTTTCATAACTAGGATTTGAACTCTCGGTTAGAAAACCACTTGTGGAAAAAAGTTCATTTTTATCTACGCTTAATGTGTAAATTCATCCACAATTTCCAAAATTACGTAGTCGTTATATATATATATATATATATATATATGTATATATATATATATATATATATTCATATATATCATATAAATAAATATATACATATATATATATATATATATATACATTTATATATAAATATATATTCATATATATCATATAAATAAATAAATATATATATATATATATATATATATTCATATATATCATATAAATAAATATATACATATATATATATATATATATATATTTATATATAAATATATATTCATATATATCATATAAATAAATATATATATATATATATATATATATATATGATAAATTATGCACATTTTTACGTGTTTTTCATATTCAAATAAGCCATATATATTTTTGATACATTAATGTCTGGAATCTCTTAACGACCTCGGGATCAGAGCCCCAGGCGAAATCACACAAAGACAAGAGCTTGGCTCCGGCCGGGAATCGAACCCTGGTCGGCAAGCTTGTACATACAGTGACTAACCCACTTGGCCACGAAGAAAGATAAAAGTCAATGACAATTCTTCTGTACTTGTACCTGTCGAATTCAGGTATTTTGTACTTATAATTGAAATTAACCCATCTTCACCATCGTAGCTAATTGGTAGTTTGTTACTTGGCATTCAATTAATGATAAATTTTGCACATTTTTACGTGTTTTTCATATTCAAATGAGCCATATATATTTTTGATACATTAATGTCTGGATTCTCTTAACGACCTCGGGATCAGAGCCCCAGGCGAAATCACACAAAGACAAGAGCTTGGCTCCGGCCGGGAATCGAACCTTGGTCGGCAAGCTTGTACAGACAGTGACTAACCCACTTGGCCACGAAGAAAGATAAAAGTCAATGACAATTCTTCTGTACTTATACCTGTCGAATTCAGGTATTTTGTACTTAGAATTGAAATTAACCCATCTTCACCATCGTAGCTAAATGGTATTTTGTTACTTGGCATTCAATTAATGATAAATTTTGCACATTTTTACGTGTTTTTCATATTCAAATAAGCCATATATATTTTTGATACATTAATGTCTGGATTCTCTTAACGACCTCGGGATCAGAGCCCCAGGCGAAATCACACAAAGACAAGAGCTTGGCTTTTATCTTTCTTCGTGGCCAAGTTGGTTAGTCACTGTCTGTACAAGCTTGCCGACCAGGGTTCGATTCCCGGCCGGAGCCAAGCTCTTGTCTTTGTGTGATTTCGCCTGGGGCTCTGATCCCGAGGTCGTTAAGAGAATCCAGACATTAATGTATCAAAAATATATATGGATTATTTGAATATGAAAAACACATAAAAATTTGCAAAATTTATCATTAATTGAATGCCAAGTAACAAACTACCAATTAGCTACGATGGTGAAGATGGGTTAATTTCAATTCTAAGTACAAAATACCTGTATTCGACAGGTATAAGTACAGAAGAATTGTCATTGACAATTATCTTTCTTCGTGGCCAAGTGGGTTAGTCACTGTCTGT
>NC_090726.1:167705827-167715827 GCF_036898095.1 Palaemon carinicauda
CACACCAATACCAATATATGTATGTTTATATAATATTTTATTGACATCAACACTGTCGTCCACATAAAGCCGAATTTTCTTTCACGGCACACTACCACAGCTTGGTGGTTAAAAATCCACTGGGTGGCAATTTGCCCCAACTACCTCCCTGATTGTGGTCCTGGATATTATCATCGTCATCATGATCATCATTATCATTATCATCATCATGATCATCAATCGAAGGTTCATTCAGTCATAAACATTTATGTAAATCTGAGCAGTCGTATCCAGTTCCTTATCATAAGCCAGGTCATCAACAATCAATTCCTCATAAAAGTTGAAATATCTCCAAAGGAATAACTAACTCCTAGGAGGAATCACAGCTCAAAAAATAAATAATCACTTCCAACGCTGGTTGAAATCAAGTAAGTATATAAATCCAGCGTGCACACACACACACAACTGCCTCAAGTCACAGTCAATCAAAAAAAAAAAAAAAAAACATTCGCTCTGAAACATTTACCACTGTCCTAACTAGCTAAAAAGTAAACAAACAGTCAATTATTCCAACAGTCCTTCCCAATACAAACAACCATAACATTAACTCTCTCTCTCTCTCTCTCTCTCTCTCTCTCTCTCTCTCTCTCTCTCAGGATTTGGCAAACAACAAGAAATAAAAATAAATAAAATTGATCCTCCACAGTTGTTCATGTTTACAATTCTAGTGGATGCAGGACAACCTCGAATGAATTCAATGCTTGGTTCTGGAATTTTTCAAGAGGCTGTAGAGTTAACATAGTGCAGGGGAAAGCTAATCTATCACTGAGCACTTGAAAATAATATATATGGTTCTGGCGACTTGGAGAGATACTCCTGCAAAATAATTAGTAAGCCACTTGAGAGGAGTCAGGCGTCACTGTAACTGGCCCAGCAGATCTGGAACAATGGGATGTATTCTCTGTCTTGCCGTAATGGATTGTGTAATTTGCACTGGCACTCCCAGATAGATAAATTTTATGCATAAAGGTACAACATTGTTCCCCACAGTAAATTCTGGTAGACTCCTTGCGGGCCTTGGAGAGAGATTCTACTTTTTTCCTAGGGAGATGATAAGGCCACAGGAGGATGCTGCATCGTAGAAGGAAGAAAGGAAGTGTTGCAAGTCATCCGGAGATGTTGAGTGAATACAAATATCGTGTGCGTAGCAAGTGATGGTTGTGTTATCAGTATTAGGAAGAAAGGAGAGAAGGCAATGAAGGAGAATAATAAAAAAAAATGGACTAAGAACTCCGCCTTATGCAGTACCAAGTTCAAGTTCTTTCGCAGTGCTCAATGCTCCATATATTTAAAAAGGTTTACCTTGATTCCAAAATCAATAAGCTGGTCTAAAATAATGTCTCTATTTGCAACATCAAATGGACTTTTCTAATCAATAAAAGCTACAACACTGGTTGGGGAGAGATGAGTGTAGAGCTCTATGAGACAATGATGTGTTCTTCGTTGGGACAGGAAGCCGTATATTTTAGACGAAAGCTTATCTTGCAGCGGTACATAAGGTGTGAGAGGAGAATACGTTCAAATACTTAGCAGAAACAGCAAGGGAAGGAGATGGGACGAAATGTGTCAGTGCCAGGCTTGGGTATGGGTATAATTATACTATGAATCCAAGCTAGGGGCACATATCCCAGGCAGAGGCAGAGGTTGTAGAGCCGGAGGAGAGGGTTGCCCGGTACTTTTAGGAGAGTGCAAAAGACTGCATAGGGGATGCCATCATCACCGGGAGCTAACTTCTTACTCCTTGCTAAGGCATGTCAAAGCTCTTCCTTAGTTATGGGTACATTGTCCTCTTCATCACTGCTCAGTAACGCAGAACTGAGACGTAAGGCACGATGGTTATCTTGTGAGGAGAGAATCTTGTATATGAGCTGGAAGGTTGATGGTTCGTGACTTTACTGAGCACTCATTAATAAGGTTCTGTGCATATTGAGCAGGGCTGTGGTGGAGGACACTTGAGGGTTTCTTCTTCACAATCCTGTTGACGATGTGCAAATTTTCAGGACTTGTTGTCTCATAAAGGCAAGACCATCATCCATCGCCTTCTTTTCAGCCTAAGAAATTTGATTATCCAGTGTCATGGCACCAACACAGTGTCTGATATGTGGCTTTCTGATGTATCGTGTGTGGAAAGCGTGTGTGGTACTACCAATTAAAGAGTAAAGTTCTCAGGACAGTGGAGGTCAAATGTGGGGAGAAGGCTAGTCATGTATGAAATGTACGCAGGCTGGTACTTAGGCGGAATTGTGATGCAAGTGCGATTGTGTATTGGAGTAGGTGTAGTGGGAATGGGGTAATGGATGCTGAGACCAATGTGATCAGAGAAGAGCGTGGGAGCCATTAAACACTTGACTCGGGAAGGTACGAGTCCACAGGTCAAGATGTGATCTTAAGTACCACCTCGTGCTTGCGTAAATCCACCAGTGTCCCAGTGAGTCAGTGGAATTTGATGAATATATTGTAGAAGTAGGTTCCCGTTGTGGTTCACAGTACCAGCAAGATCTCCCAAATCGGGATGACGGGCATTAAAATCTTCCATGTAAACCATTACCATGGAGGGTTGGGGATAGAAGCTTCGTTGTAATTATCCTACCTGGTGCTGAATATACATTGCACAGTCGTATGGTGCCTTCGCCAACAGTAATATCAAATAATTGAAATGCTGTACCTTCATCCTTAGAGTTTTGGAGAAGTCTATGCTGGATTGAATTACTTATATAGGCGATGAGGCCATATCTTACTGAATGGACGTAGGACACATAACCAGTAAGCGAGGGAGGTTCTTCCCTTGGCAGAGCATTACCAACAAAAGCTTCCTGAAATAGAATAACATCTGGGTGGTGACTGTACAATTCCTTTAAGTGCAGAAAGTTTTGCCCAGTTTGTAATACAACAGGCATTCCACGAAATAATATAATAATATTAAGCTTCACTTGGTTATCGAACATGTCTCTTGGAAGATCAGCGACTAGATGAAGAGGCAGTGTTGACATGGGTATGCATTGGTGGTGTATCACGTGGCAAGTGAGTCAAGTTTCTCAATGAGTGTAGTAACTGATGTGATAACAACCTGCTGATCTTCAACGAGAGATTGTAGTGTGGTATCATTAGTGGCAAATTTAAAGTTAGATGGTCAAAGGAGGCTACGAGACTGTCCATGCAAGTGTCCATGCTCTCTAAACAAGATTCAATGGCTTCAAAACGTGATATAAGGGAGTCAAACCGAGACTTTAGGACATCTATAGCATTACGAAGTGTAGATACTTGTTAGGAGGTAGTAACGGTGCGTTTGATTGATGGCAATGGAAGCTGTCGTGCAATATGCTGGTTCGATGCACTGCGTGATCATCTGATACAGCCATGTCGCACATTGACTCTGGGCTCATTATATATCGGGCATTTCCAATGTGAGGTGTCTGGTGTAGGTAGAGGTAATGAACATGATGTTGATGCCAGGGCATTGTCAACCACTATGGGTTGCACAGGAGGGGATGAGGGCAGGTTCGACTGTCATGATCACCATAACAAAATGCACACTTTTCAGGGGCAACACAGCATTTGAAGCATCACAGCTTTCCGTCTGGCATTCTGCGTAGTTCACATGATGGTAAACGAGGGAGGAAGTAGTAGTTAACAAAAGGCGGTGGTGAATCTGGGTGGCTTCAAGTAATAACAATATGATTGATGGACTTCCCATCTTCTAGGAAAGGACGCAGTGTGTACTCCCGTCAGTTCCTTAGCTAATGAAGGGTCTACAACCACAGGATATCGAGTGATGAGATATGTAGGGAACTTACGGAGTCTGTTTACAGCATCCTGAACATCTAACACAAGTCATAGAACCTCCCCACACCTGATCTTATTTATTATATCCAGGTGATGCCTCAAAATGTATACAAATCGAGAAGTGACCGCAGACATTTTAACTTCAGCCCATTCCCGATTGAGCCTAAACATCTTGGTAACCTCTGATAGCCAGCGAAGCTTCCCATTAACCACCGTATTCTCTCTAAATAGGAGCTTTATGTATTCAGCAGAGGAGCAGAGGCAGGTAGAACAGTATTTGTAGCCAGGGTAGGTATAATCTGCATAGCAGGTCGAGGCAGGAAGCTACTTAGAACTTCATTTTGAAAGGAAGAAGTATCACAATTTGTAGGTTCAGCATCAGGGGTTGATGGCTCATTACTTCTATCTGAATCATGTTCCATGCATCGTTTGTTAGAGGTAGGGGTAGGGTCCATGGGGCTAGGAGGGGCACCAGCAGGGATCAACTTACGAGATTTAGTAGAGACAAGTCGTGGCCAGTGTTCCTGTGTAAGCAGATGCTCTTCAACATTATCATCAATTGAAGCAATGTCCTCTTCAACATCAGCGAGAGTACCAGGTCCCAAGAATTCCATAGTCATTATCTACAGTTGTTTTAATAATGCCCGTATCTGAGTTCGTTTCTCTGGTACAGTAACGTTGCCATGGCGGGGATAACCCCGTCACACACACTGCACTGGGCATGCTTGGTTTAGAAAATATTTGAACGTATTGGTATGGCAGACAGAACAAGATTTTTAATATTATATAAGGTCTGAGTTCAAAAACTCGTAAACACACTAATGTCACAACACTGATCACTGAGCCCTACCAAAGTTTTCAGTCAATTCTAGATGATGTAGATCTTCGTATCTCCTAAACAGTCAAGGAAGTTTGCAGAACACACAAATGCGCTTGTTGACAGACTAAGTCCAAGATGGCGCTCCAAAGAGAGAGAGAGAGAGAGAGAGAGAGAGAGAGAGAGAGAGAGAGAGAGAGACGTTAAATCGCCTCTTAAAAGTATGAATTGAGATATTATAAGAACACTTCTTTTGAGTGGACGTTGAGTGAACTTCGTATATGTTTTCTGTATTTTTCGTTTTTTTTTTTTTTCTAAAAGTCCTTATTTGGTTTCATAATTAGTTTAGCTAATTTGAAATACTCAGTCTCGTTAATGAAGTTTTTTTCTCTATCTCTTTGCAGGTATCAACGGTGTTTTCCACTATAGTCATTTTTTTTTTAGCGAGGCAGATTTGCACCAACTCGCAGGGGTACCCTTTCAGCACGGAAAATTTCCTGATAGCTGATTGGTCGGAAGTATTTTTTTCTGAATACCATCTTTGTTTTCAAATGATTACCAAGTAATGTGAATCAAAACTTGTTTATTAATATAAAATTCCTATTTAGATATAGGTTATGTCAATAAATAATGGTAAATAAATATATTAAGTATCGTGATGGCAAATCTAAATTTAATAACAACACCCACCGAAGTCAAGGAGAGGAGCTTGTTTTCGGATGCACGCTGCATAATTTTGTTACTTTCCATATATTTCAACACAAATTGAGACAAATTATACTAAGAATAAAGAAAAACATGTTATCATAAACTTACTTCGAATACCAGAATCTACTAAAAACGTGGAATTGCTGAAACTAACTCATGGTGAAAATAGTTGTTCGGTTATAAAGCAAGACTCACATAGAGTGGGTCATGGGTAAAACGAGCATTCTACTATCAAACACCAAAGAGAGAACGAAAGGGTAGATTGTAACTCGGCGGTGAAATTATGAATTTGTTTAATTATGATTTTTATGCAATCTATGCAACACTACAGTATCCTCAACCGAAACTATTGCTATCAATAAAATATAAAACGTTACGAAAACAATAACAAACCCTTTCTATACGGACTTCCATCATAGGCCTATAATGTAAGTCGTATAAAAAGAGATAAATGAGAGACGTCAGTCGAGATGTTGGAACACGCACATATGCATGAGTGTGTGACATCGCTGATTTATTTCGCATGTGTACAAGCTACATATTTTACAAAATACACTAGAATCTACACTTTTACGAAAAAAAAATTGAAAACCCTTTCTATACAGACTTATTATACATTATAGACCTACAATATAAGTCCGTATAGAAAGGCTTTATCTTTCTCTAAAGGTTTAGATTTTATTAATAGCAACATTTTCGGTTTGAGGATACTATAGTATTGCATAAATTGCATAAAAAATCACAATCAAATGAATTCAAAATTTCACTGCCGAGTTACAATCTCCCTTCCAATAGAATGCTCGTTTTACCCAGGACCCACTCTATGTGAGTCTTGCTTTAACCAAAACCGCTATTTTCACCATGAATTAGTTTTAATCAATTCCACGTTTTTAGTAGATTATGGTATTCAAAGTAAGTTTATGATAACATGTTTTTATTTTTAGTGTAAATTATCTCAATTTGTGTTGAAATATCTAGCAAGTAACAAAATTCTGCAGCGTGCATCCGAAAAACAAGCTCCTGTCCTTGACTTCGGCGGGTGTTGTTATTATATTTAGGTTTACCATCACGATACTTTATAATATATCTATGTATTTAACATTATTAATTGACAAAAACCTATATCTAAGGGAAAAATATATATTGATATAAAAGTTTCGAGTCACATTACTTGGTAATCATTTGAAAACAATGATGGTATTCGGACAAAAATACTTCCGACCGATCAGCTATTAGGAAATTTTCCGAGCTAAAAGGGCACCCCTTTGAGTCGGTGCAAATATGCCTCGCTAAAAAAAAAACTTGACTATAGAGCATGAATTTTGATCTTTATTATTATTATTATTATTATTATTAATTCGCTGCAATATGAAAAACATTGAGCCAAATTATTTATTCTTATTATTATTATTATTATTATTGTTGTTGTTGTTGTTATTATTTTTATTATTATTATTATTATTATTATTATTATTATTATTATTATTATTATTATTATTACTATTATTATTATTATTATTATTTAACACAATTTGCAAGAATTGAGGAACAAAATAATGTAAAATCTGAAAAAAGTCACCTTTACTTGAAGCAATAAAAAATTTAATATGAGTGACGACTTCAGTCTTTCCTAGTGCTTGCAGTTGTCACTTCGCCAGTTTCCTAAGAAATGAGAGTGTTGTGCTATAATTTTTTCACTCCGTGGATGAAAACATCACGTCTCAAAAAGTCATTCTGCAGCTGGTCCAATTATTTTGTTCTGATCTTTAAAACATTGTATTTAAACTTTCAATTATAAAAACGTTGTTCTCGTGGAGCCTTCCTTTTTTTTTATCTTATTTTAAGTCTTTTTACACTATAAGCAGGTTGTTAATATCCTATTACGCATTTCATTGCGTTCGTGATTTTCAATTCATAGGATCGGTTTTATCATTACCTTTTTATATAAAAATATGTCTCTTTATACTAATATCAAGGTAAAATCTTAATGCTCGAAAAAAATATCAAATTTTAATTTCTTGGAAAACAATTGATTATCAATGTCTTAAGAGACAAGCAGGTATTATATTCGTTCATGGATGGAAGACGAGAACTACAATTTTGATTGAGGGAACATAACTTGAAAAAAATAAATTACTGACCGGAAACGGAATCGTAATTTATATACAAACTTTAACAACAAACGAACATGTAAACGCGACACATATTCCACGTAATTAAAAAAACACAGAATCTCTCTCTCTCTCTCTCTCTCTCTCTCTCTCTCTCTCTCTCTCTCTTTCAGCACTACTTCTCCCTTTAGATACCTTAAGTAAATACTAACTTCGGCCAAACAATGAATTTAGCCACAACAACTCCCAAAAGTCGCATCAACAGATAGGAATGAGCGTAGTGAGCTGGAGAAAATGATCTGAGCCGACTGCAAGTGCTCGTTTGGTGCTAGCTACTGTCTAATAAAGCCAGAAAATACAATGACTATATGTCAATGTCTAAAATTTGTGTTCTCCCCCCTAAGAACATGTATTTACAAGGTCAAACAAAAAGCATTATCACTCTGGGTAATACACGGAATGACTATCCGCTGAACTTCTTGCACTTCAGTCTCTCTCCACAGCGTTTTGATTCAGCTAACGTAACTGTATCTGAATCTTAACCGGACAAAGAATTTCAGACTCAAAAGTTCTTCAGGGGAACAGTAACCAACGAGCATGGACAACCAATGAGCTGCAGATAAAGTCCTTAAAAAAGACCGAGAATCATTCTTGATACCAACAATTCTATAATAGAGCCAAAGAAAGTCAATGATTATTAGTTCAATATGCATGTTGCATAAGATTTTTCATACTTTCGACTATCCTTTGCATTCAGATATTCCTGAACAGTTCTCTCCTGTTCGTAAGACTAGGCATGCAGTTATTTCTAATAGCCATGTCTTTTCCATCATGAGGTAGTAGGTTGGCCAGGGAACTAGCCACCCATTTACATACTTCTTCTAGAGAGTTATTGAGTCCTGTGACTGGCCAGAGAATGAGTCATCGAATCCTTCTCTATGGTAATGGCTCACTTGCCCTTTGCCTACACATACACCAAATAGTCTGGCCTATTCTTTACATATTCTCCTCTGTCCTCATACACCTTACAACACTGAAATTATACAACAATTCTTTTTCTCCCAACAGGTTAGCTACTGCAGTGTAATTGTTCAGTGGCCACTTTCTTGTTGGTAAGGATAAAAGAGACTCTTTAGCTATGGTAAGCAGCTCTTCTAGGAGAAGGACACTCCAAAATCAAACCCTTGTTCTCTAGTCTTGGGTAGTGCCATAGCCTTTGTACCATGGTCTTCCACTGTCTCGGGATAGAGTCCACTTGCTTGTGGGTAAACTCAGGCACACTATTCTATCTAATTTCTCTTCTTATTTTGTTGACGTTTTAATATCTTATATATGAAATGATTATCTTATTGTTGTTACTGATCTTAAAATATTTAATTTTTCCTTGTTTCCTTTCCTTACTGGGCTATAGTCCCTGTTGAGGCCCCTGGCCATATAGCATCTTGATTTTCCAATTAGGGTTGTAGCTTAGTAAGTAAGTAAGTAAGTAAGTAATAATAATAATAATAATAATAATAATAATAATAATAATAATAATAATAATAATAATAATAATAATAATAATGAGGTTCAATACTACACAGTATTCATGAAATTTGGTTCCAGCTGTAACCAAGTTGTGGAATGATCTTCCTAATCGGGTAGTTGAATCAGTAGCAATTCAAAAGTTCAAACTGGCAGCAAATGTTTTTATGTTGATCCGACTGACGTAAGTCTGTTTATAGTTTATACATAAATTGTCTGTTTGAATGTTGTTAATAATTTTTCAAATATTCTATTTAAATTTGTCAATACTTCATATATTGTTTATTTATTTCCTCACTGGGTTATATTTCCCTGTTCTAGGCCTTGGACATATAACATCTTGCTTTCCAACGAGAGTTGTCGCTTGGCTAATAAAAATAATAATAATAATAATAATAATAATAATAATAATAATAATAATAATAATAATAATAATAATAATAATAATAATATGCCTTAGTTTGAAACATCCATTTGGTCTCCCGAGTATAAGCCTTTCTATCGATTAGTATTAAACCTTATTTAGGCTAATCTACCATCCGTTGATCCGTTCTTAATTTTTTATTATTCTGCGGTAATTTTCTTAGTATTTAATCATTTATCAGGTTGGTGATATCTTATTTTTTTCCTTTATTAAACTCCATTTTAGGTATACTAATATATATATATATATATATATATTATATTATATATATATATATATGTATGTATGTTTACATATATATATATATATATATATATTTATATATATACACACACACATATATATATATATAATATATATATACATATATATATATGTGTGTATATATATATATATATATATAAGTAGTTATTGCTAAAAAGATTTAATATTATAGAATATATATGATTGATAGGATTTGGATAATTGTTCTCTAGTGGAAGCAAAAAAATATAACAGGTTTGAAAAAATTTTTTTATTCATCCTAAACAGGATATTAATCGAAATCTGTTGGGCAAGTACATTGTAAGGAGAAGAAATAAACCAGCAGAAAAG
>NC_090726.1:167723463-167725963 GCF_036898095.1 Palaemon carinicauda
ATATATATATATATATGTATATATATATATGAATATATATATATGGGGTATATATATATATATAATATATATATATAATATATATATATATATATATATATATATATATAATATATATATATATATATATATATATATATATATATATATAATATATATATATATATATATATAAATATATATATGTATATCATCATCATCATCATCATTTCAGCCTTCAAAAGTCCTTTGTTGGATGTAGGGCTTCCGCAGGTTCCTCCACAGACTTCTATTGCAAGCTATTCTGTGCCACTGTTGCTTTTGTTGGTCTAAAGGGTACCTGATACTTGCACGCATTCGTGACACGCACTGGCCACGCATTGATGCGCGAACTTGAGTGAACGAGTCGTGAAATTGTCGTGAACAGTGCGGGAACGATGCGTGGCATGCGTGCCATGCGTGCCCAGAACTTTGAAATGCTTAAAGTTTGTGGCACGCATTGGCACGCCAAAAATAGTCGTGAACGATGCGCGAACTGGCGTGAACTGGAGTGATCGATGCGGGAACTGTCGTGAACTGGAGTGAATGATACGGGAAATGCCGTGAACTTTATAATAAAGAGAAACAGAAAGGAAACGAAAAGATTAATGAAAAGGAAAGAAAAATAAACCTAATACATTTTTATATTTGCTGTTGTAATGTGAAAAAAATTTATATCTTATTTCAAACTATTTCTATAACTTTATAATGAAGAGAAACAAAAAGGAAACAAAAAAATTAATGAAAAGGAGAGAGAAAATAAACCTAATAAATTTCCATATTTGTTGTTTTAATGTGAAAAAAAAATTATATCTTATTTCAAACTATTTTTATAACTTTATATTGAAGAGAAACAAAAAGGAAACGAAAAAATTAATGAAAAGGAAAGAAAAATAAACCTAATAAATTTTTATATTTGCTGTTTTAATGTGAAAAAAATGATATCTTATTTCGAACTATTTTTATAACTTTATAATGAAGAGACAAAAAGGAAACGAAAATATTAATGAAAAGGAAAGAAAAATATAAACCTAATAATTGTTTATATTTGCTGTTTGAATGTAAAAATAAAATGATGTCTTATTCCATGCACACACTTATTTTCCTCTATTTCCAATCAAGAGCCAAAACTTTTGTTTTAAATAAAAATGAACTGAAAAATAAACTCAAGAAATTTTTAAATTTTCTGTTTGAATGTAAAAATAAAATGATGTTTTATTTCATCAACATACTTATTCTTCTTTATTACCTTAAAATGAAGAGCAAAACAAATTTTTTTCTGTTTGCTGTTTTAATGTAAAAATAAAATGATTTCTTATTTCAACACACTTTTTTCTCTATTACCTTAAAATCAACAGCCTAGAAGCTTTTCATGTTTGCTGCTTTTAATGTTAAAATAAAATGCTTTCTTAATACTTGTACATATTTTATGTCTGCTATTTATATGTAAATTAAATGCTTTCTTATCGAAACAAGAATAAAGGGCAACAAAAAATACAAACGAAAAAGATACGTTTCTTTTATTAACAAAATGGAACAACTATACAGCTCATGGGGGTACTACAATTTTTTCTTACCAAGGGACAGATCATTTGCATCCTGAGAAGCCCCGTTTTTATATGTAGTGGCCAATTTGTGAACTGGCGTGAACGATGCGTGAACGATGCGGAATGATGCGGAAAGATGAGTGAACGTGTCGTGAACTTGTCGTGAACTAGTCGTGCCAATTCGTGCCATGGCGTGAACGTGGCGTGAACTTGTTGTGAACTATGCGTGAACGAGTCGTGAAGTGGTCGTGAACAGTGCGGGAAAAAACCTAGTGCGTGGCACATAAGAGGCACGCACTGGCACGCATCAATGCGTGCCAGTGCGTGGCAAAAATGCTCGCAAGTGTCAGGCAGGCTCAAGTCATCTCGCCAGCGGGTTTTTTTTTTCTTCCTCGGTTTCTTGTGTATCCTCGGGGTGTCCAGAAGGTTGTTCGTGATGTCCATCGGTTGTCTGTCATCCTGGCAATGTGCCCCGCCCAGTTCCATTTGAGCTTGCTAATGGTTTCAAGGATATCCATTACTTTAGTTTTTTGACGTATCCATTTAGCTGTTTTTCTATCCTTCCATGTTGGATTTAGCATAATTCTCTCATGTGCCCTCTGCATTGTTCGTAATTTAAGGGAAAGCTTTTTTGTTAGATTCCAAGTTTCGGCCCCATAGGTGACAGTGGGTAGGATACACTGATCATAAACTTTCCTTTTTAAGATGATAGGAATCTTCTTATTTTTTAACACTGTGCTGGCTCTTCCAAACGCTTGCCAACCGAGGTTATTCTTCTTCTTATTTCGCTCTCTTTACAGGTGTCATGTATAGATATTCGTTGTCCTAGGTAGATGTAGTGAGCCACTTCCTTAATTTGTTGGTTTTCAATTTCAACTATGTCATCTGCATTTTCGGTATATTTATTACTCATGACTTTGGTCTTTTGGGAGTTC
>NC_090726.1:167740963-167755963 GCF_036898095.1 Palaemon carinicauda
ACACAAATACAGACACATAATATACATATGTATATATATATATATATATATATATATATATATATATATATATATATATATATATATATATATATATATATATATATATATATATATACATATATATATATATATATATATATATATATATATATATATATATATGGATGCGTGAGCTTGTGTGTGTGTGTATATGCGATAGTGTTTATGAGTGTATGCTACCAGTAATTTTACAAGTGCAAATTATTTAGTAGAATATATGCCCATTGAAAGATCCACAAAAGGAAAGCCCTTATTGTTCATCAGTCATCCGAATAACAATAACTACTAGGGAAGTGCTAACTATCCTATTAACCTTCGCAGCCATTTTCAAAGGTGCTTCAACCATATTCCCAAACAAATAAGAGAAGCGTCTGCCTGATTACACATGGTAATCTGTATAAATATGGCCTTTACCGCTAAGCAATCAGTTTAACGTAGCCCAAATAACGGCTGTAACGCATAATACTAACTGTGTAAATTGGATTATCATATCAATAACATATTGTATTTACTGTACATTGATTTGTTTAATCGCTATTAGCTCAAAACCGAACAATGAATATTTGAGATAAGGATTATCTAGTCGTAGTATGAAACAATAATTTCCACTGGGATTATTATTATTATTATTATTATTATTATTATTATTATTATTATTATTATTATTATTATTATTATTATTATTATTATCTTAAGTTAGGCTACAACCCTAATTTGAAAAGCAGGATGCTATAAGATCAAGAGCTCCCACAGGCAAAAAATAGCCCAGTGAGGAAAGGAGGCAAGGAAATAAAAAAAGAAACAGTGATATGATGAACAATCAAAATAAAATATTTCAAGGATAGTAACAATATCAAATAATATACTTTATATAATGAATATGAAAACTTAAAAAAAATTAAGTGTCATATAAGAAAAGTGTGGACCCTCAAGCAAGAGAAGGCCTTAATCTTCTTTCATCTACAAAATAATTTCATGATTACGTTAGTCTTCTCATATTTTAAATCATGTAAATCGCTCATACACTAATCGGTAATAAAGGTTTATATTTTCCTTGAACATGTAAAATAAATATTTACAATATTCGTCAATATTTTACAATTGTAAGTAATTCTACAAACAATATATTAGCAAATACTAAATAGATGTAATTGAATCATGTGGAATGAGTATGAAAAAAAAAAGTATTTATCAAAAAGTTTAATGAATGTTATGGTAAGTTGGCCCGGTCACCAGCCACCCGGTGAGATACTACCACTAGACTAGAGAGTTATGGGGTCCTTTGACTGGCCAGACAGTACTACATTGGATCCTTCTCTCTAGTTACGGTTCTTTGCCTACACAGACACCGAATAGTCTGGCCTATTTTTTACAGATTCTCCTCTGTCCTCATTCACCTGACAACACTGAGATTACCAAACAATTCTCCTTCACCCAAGGGGTTAACTACTGCAATGTAATTGTTCAGTGGCTACTTTTCTCTTGGTAAGGGTAGAAGAGACTCTAGCTATGGTAAGCAGCTCTTCTTGGAGAAGGACACTCTAAAATCAAACCATTGTTCTCTAGTCTTGGGTATTGCCATATCCTCTGTACCATGGTCTTCCACTATCTTTGGTTAGAGTTCTCTTGCTTGAGGGTACACTCGGGCACAATTTTCTATCTGTTTTTTCTTCCTCTTGTTTCGTTAAAGTTTTTATAATTTATATAGGAAATATTTATTTCAATGTTACTATTCATAAAATATTTAATTTTGCCTTGTTTCCTTTCCTCACTGGGCTGTTCGGGCCCTGGGCTTATAGCATCCTGCTTTTCCAACTAGGGTTATACCTTAGCATTAAATAATGATAATAATAATAATAACACTGAAGTAGAGGGGTGGGCTGAGCTTTAAACGCAATTAGACATTCGTTGATTCTTTTCTCTTCATTTGAGAAGGACGAGTTGAAACAAACGATCTATTCCAGTCTAGTTAAGGCCATTCTCTCCATGGGATAAAGATGTACAATCTCGTCAGGACCTATTACTTTGCATGATTTCCAGTTACGGTATCTTGAAGGAGAGAGAGAGAGAGAGAGAGAGAGAGAGAGAGAGAGAGAGAGAGAGAGAGATTTCAAATATTTCGTTCCCGACTTCTGGAGCTGCAAGATCAAGCGATATTCGTTCCGTTTGACAACGAAACGAATGATGTTTCTGAATTCCTGGAGACGTTTCAAGTTATCAATATCTCTCAGATGAAAAGCATGTGTAATAATCTTCCTTTAAAATTCCCTCTTTTCTTTTCTGCTGGTTCATTTCTTCTCATTACACTGTACTTGGCCAACAGATTTCGATTAATATCCTGTTTAGGATGAATATAACATCCATTTTAAACCTGTTATATTTTTGTACTTCCACTAGAGAACAATTATCCAAATCCTATCAATCATACATATTCTATGATAATAATTTTTTTTAACTATAACTACTTATATATATATATATATATATATATATATATATATATATATATATATATATATATATATTTACATATGTATATATTTATATATATATATATATATATATATATATATATATATATATATATATATATATATATATATATATATTAGTATACCTAAAATTGAGTTGAATAAAGGAAAAATAAAGATATCACCAACCTGATAAATACTAAGAAAATGACCGCAGAATAATAAAAATTTAACAACGGATCAATGGATGTTAGATTAGCCTAAATAAGGTTTAATACTAATCGATAGAAAAGGCTTATACTTGGGAGACCAAATGAATGTTTCACGCTAAGGCATATTATTATTATCATTATTATTATTATTATTATTATTATTATTACTAGCCAAGCTACAACTCTCGTTGGAAAGTAAGATGCTATACGCCCAAGGCCTAGAACAGGGAAATATAGCCCAGTGAGGAAATAAATAAACAATATATGAAGTATTGAAAAATTTAAATAGAATATTTTAAAAATTATTAACAACATTCAAACAGACAATTTATGTATAAACTATAAACACATTTACGTCAACCGGATCAACATAAAAACATTTGCTGCAAGTTTGAACTTTTGAATTCCTACTGATTCAACTACCCGATTAGGAAGATCATTCCACAACTTGGTTACAGCTGGAACCAAATTTAATGAATACTGTGTAGTATTGAACCTCATTATTATTATTATTATTAGTATTATTATTATTATTATTATTATTATTATTATTACTACTTACTTACTTACTTACTGAGCTACAACCCTAATTGGAAAAGCAAGATGCTATATGGCCAGGGGCCTCAACAGGGACTATAGCCCAGTAAGGAAAGGAAACCATGAAAAATAAAATATTTTAAGAACAGTAACAACAATATGATAATCATTTCATATATAAGATATCAAAACTTTAACAAAATAAGAAGAGAAATTAGATAGAATAGTGTGCCTGAGTGTACCCTCAAGCAAGTGGACTCTATCCCAAGACAGTGGAAGACCATGGTACAAAGGCTATGGCACTATCTAAGACTAGAGAACAAAGGTTTGATTTTGGAGTGTCCTTCTCCTATAAGAGCTGCTTACCATAGCTAAAGAGTCTCTTTTATCCTTACCAACAAGAAAGTGGCCACTGAACAATTACACTGCAGTAGTTAACCTGTTGGGAGAAAAAGAATTGTTGTGTAATTTCAGTGTTATAAGGTGTATGAGAACAGAGGAGAATATGTAAAGAATAGGCCAGACTATTTGGTGTATGTGTAGGCCAAGGGCAAGTGAGCCATAACCATAAAGAAGGATTCAATGACCCACTGTCTGGCCAGTCAAAGGACTCAATAACTCTCTGAAAGTAGTATGTAAATGGGTGGCTGGTTCCCTGGCCAACCTACTACCTCATGATGGAAAAGACATGGCTATTAGAAATAAGTGCATGCCTAGTTTTACGAACAGGAGAGAACTGTTCAGGAAGATCTGAATGCAAAGGATAGTCGAAAGTAAGAAAAATCTTATGCAGCATGCATAATGAACTAATAATCATTGACTTTTTTGGCTCTATTATAGAATCGTTGGTATCAAGAATGACTCTCGGTTTTTTTTTAAGGACTTTATCTGCAGCTCATTGGTTGTCCATGCTCGTTGGTTACTGTTCTCCTGAAGAACTTTTGAGTCTGAAATTCTTTGTCCGGTTAAGATTCAGATGCAGTTACGTTAGCTGAATCAAAACGCTGTGCAGAGAGACTGGACTGCAAGAAGTTCAGCGGATAGTCATTCCGTGTATTACCCAGAGTGATAATGTTTCAAGGTTATGATCCCTTCAATGCTTAGGGATTTTTTTGGGCTTTTCATCTCCCTCAGATAAAAGGAATATGTAATATCCTTTCCTGTAAATTTTAATTTTAGGCTCCTTTTGCCATTTTATCTATTTAATAAAATCCCTGGATTTTCCTTCATTGATGAACCAAATTTATATGTAGCTTGATCTTTAGACAACTGAGATGCTTGTGTTTGAGTTATAGGCTTATTCATAATAAAATTTATATTTAGTAATAACTTACATATTGAGAATTTAATGAAATGCTTTAAGGTTTTTCTTTATATCAGTTATAAAACAAAATATTGGATGAATAATTCAGCGAAACACCAAGAGCTTATCATATGAAATGATAATGCATAAAGTAATGTATTCAGGCTTAACTACGATAATATTTTGAAAAGTTACTAAGAGACAAAAACTGACAGCAATACGAGAATAATGGAGAAGTTATCGCCCTCCACTGTTTAAGAAGAACGTAATTTTGAACGGAAAATCTCCGTAAGAATATACATTTGAGAGTCGTATTCCAGTAATACAGGGAGCCGTAATTTTTTCCTTACTTTGTTATTATCATTTACTAGTTAGTAACCGTAATAACGTTTATTTACGCCAATAAATCCGATTTTGAAACAGTAATTTTGTGGCAAGAATTATTCGTGGATTTATACATTTTTGTGGAGGAGGGGGGTGGGGGGTGGGTTAAATTTTTGTCTGACCTTGTAAATACATGTTCTTAGGGGGGAGAACACAAATTTTAGGCATTGACATATAGTCATTGTATTTTCTGGCTTTATTAGACAGTAGCTAGCACCAAACGAGCACTTGCAGTCGGCTCAGATCATTTTCTCCAGCTCACTAGGCTCATTCCTGTCTGTTGATGCGACTTTTGGGAGTTGTTGTGGCTAAATTCATTGTTTGACTGAAGTTAGTATTTACTTAAGGTATCTAAAGGGAGAAGTAGTGCCGAAAAAGAGAGAGAGAGAGAGAGAGAGAGAGAGAGAGAGAGAGAGAGAGAGAGGAGAGAGAGAGAGAGAGAGGAGAGAGAGAGAGAGAGTGTTTCTGTGTTTTTTAATTACGTGGAATATGTGCCGCGTTTACATGTTCGTTTGTTGTTAAAGTTTGTATATAAATTACGATTCCGTTTCCGGTCAGTAATTTATTTTTCTCAAGTTATGTTCCCTCAATCAAAATTGTAGTTCTCGTCTTCCATCCATGAACGAATAAAATACCTGCTTGTCTCTTAAGACATATTGATAATCAATTGTTTTCCAAGAAATTAATATTTGATAATTTTTTCGAGCATTAAGGTTTTACCTTGATATTAGTATAAAGAGACATATTTTTATATAAAAAGGTAATGATAAAACCGATCCTATGAATTGAAAATTACGAACGCAATGAAATGCGTAATAGGATATTAACAACCTGCTTATAGTGTAAAAAGACTTGAAATAAGATAAAAAAAAAGGGGGGGGAGGGAAGGTTACGCGAGAACAACGTTTTTATAATTGAAAGTTTAAATACAATGTTTTAGAGATCAGAACAAAATAATTGGACCAGCTGCAGAATTACTTTCTGAGACGTGATGTTTTCATCCACGGAGTGAAAAATTATGGCACAACACTCTCTTTTTTTAGGAACTGGCGAAGTGACAACTGCAAACACCAGGAAAGACTGAAGTCGTCACTTATATTAAATTTTTTATTGCTTCAAGTAAAGGTGACTTTTTTTAGATTTTACATTATTTTGTTCCTCAATTCTTGCATATTGTGTTAAATAATAATAATAATAATAATAATAATAATAATAATAAATCATTTGGCTTAATATTTTTCATATTATAGCGAATTAATAATAATAATAATAATAATAATAATAATAATAATAATAATAATAAAGATCAAAATTCATGCTCTTTAATCAAGTTTTTTTAGCGAGGCATATTTGCACCGACTCGAAGGGGGTGCCCTTTTAGCTCGGAAAATTACCAAGTAATGTGACTCGAAACTTATTTATCAATATATATTTTTCCCTTAGATATAGGTTTTGTCAATTAATAATGTTAAATACATAGATATATTATAAAGTATCGTGATGGTAAATTTAGATATAATAACAACACCCGCCGAAGTCAAGGACAGGAGCTTGTTTTCGGATGCACGCTGCAGAATTTTGTTACTTGCTAGATATTTCAACACAAATTGAGACAATTTACACTAAAAATAAAAACATGTTATCATAAACTTACTTTGAATACCATAATCTACTAAAAACGTGGAATTGATAAAACCAACTCATGGTGAAAATAGCGGTTTTGGTTAAAGCAAGACTCACATAGAGTGGGTCCTGGGTAAAACGAGCATTCTATTGGAAGGGAGATTGTAACTCGGCAGTGATATTTTGAATTCATTTGATTGTGATTTTTATGCAATTTATATATGCAATACTATAGTATCCTCAAACCGAAAATGTTGCTATTAATAAAATCTAAACCTTTAGAGAAAGATAAAGCCTTTCTATACGGACTTATATCGTAGGTCTATAATGTATAATAAGTCTGTATAGAAAGGGTTTTCTATTCTTTTTTCGTAAAAGTGTAGATTCTAGTGTATTTTGTAAAATATGCAGCTTGTACACATGCGAAATAAATCAGTGATGTCACATACTCATGCATATGTGCGTGTTCCAACATCTCAACTGACGTCTCTCATTTATCTCTTTTTATACGACTTACATCATAGGCCTATGATGGAAGTCCGTATAGAAAGGGTTTGTTATTTTTTTCGTAACGTTTTATATTTTAATGATAGCAATATTTTCGGTTGAGGATACTGTAGTGTTGCAAAGATTGCATAAAAATCCTAATTAAACAAATTCATAATTTCACCGCCGAGTTACAATCTACCCTTTCGTTCTCTCTTTGGTGTTTGATAGTAGAATGCTCGTTTTACCCATGACCCACTCTATGTGAGTCTTGCTTTTTAACCGAACAACTATTTTCACCATGAGTTAGTTTTAGCAATTCCACGTTTTCAGTAGATTCTGGTATTCGAAGTAAGTTTATGATAACATGTTTTTCTTTATTCTTAGTATAATTTGTCTCAATTTGTGTTGAAATATATGGAAAGTAACAAAATTATGCAGCGTGCATCCGAAAACAAGCTCCTGTCCTTGACTTCGGTGGGTGTTGTTATTAAATTTAGATTTGCCATCACGATACTTAATATATTTATTTACCATTATTTATTGACATAACCTATATCTAAGTAGGAATTTTATATTAATAAATAAGTTTTGATTCACATTACTTGGTAATCATTTGAAAACAAAGATGGTATTCAGACAAAAATACTTCCGACCAATCAGCTATCAAGAAATTTTCCGTGCTAAAAGGGTACCCCTGCGAGTTGGTGCAAATCTGCCTCGCTAAAAAAAATGACTATAGTGGAAAACACCGTTGATACCTGCAAAGAGATAGGGGAAAAAAACTTCATTAACGAGACTAAGTATTTCAAATTAGCTAAACTAATTATGAAACCAAATAAGGACTTTTAGAAAAAAAAAAACAAAAATACAGAAAACATATACGATTTTCACTCAACGTCCACTCAAAAGAAGTGTTCGTATAATATCTTAATTCATACTTTTAAGAGGCGATTTAACGTCTCTCTCTCTCTCTCTCTCTCTCTCTCTCTCTCTCTCTCTCTCTCTCTCTCTCTCTCTCTCTCTCTCTCTCTCTCTCTTTGGAGCGCCATCTTGGACTTAGTCTGCCAACAAACGCATTTGTGTGTTCTGCAAACTTCCTTGACTGTTTAGGAGATACGAAGATCTACATCATCTAGAATTGACTGAAAACTTCGGTAGGGCTCAGTGATCAGTGTTGTGACATTAATGTGTTTACGAGTTTTTGAACTCTGACCTTATATAATATTAAAAATCTTGTTCTCTCTGCCATACCAATACGTTCAAATATTTCCTAAACCAAGCATGCCCAGTGCAGTGTGTGTGACGTGGTTATCCCCGCCATGGCAACGTTACTGTACCAGAGAAACGAACTCAGATCAGGGCATTATTAAAACAACAGTAGATAATGACTATGGAATTCTTGGGACCTGGTACTCTCGCTGATGTTGAAGAGGACATTGCTTTAAGTGATGATAATGTTGAAGAGCATCTGCTTACACAGGAACACTGGCCACAACAGGTCTCTACTAAATCTCGTGAGTTGATCCCTGCTGGTGCCCCTCCTAGCCCCATGGACCCTACCCCTACCTCTAACAAACGATGCATGGAACATGATTCAGATAGAAGTAATGAGCCATCAACCCCTGATGCTGAACCTACAAATTGTGATACTTCTTACTTTCAAAATGAAGTTCTAAGTAGCTTCCTGCCTCGACCTGCTATGCAGATTATACCTACCCTGGCTACAAATACTGTTCTACCTGCCTCTGCTCCTCTGCTGAATACATAAAGCTCCTATTTAGAGAGAATCCGGTGGTTAATGGGAAGCTTCGCTGGCTATCAGAGGTTACCAAGATGTTCAGGCTCAATCGGGAATGGGCTGAAGTTAAAATGTCTGCGGTCACTTCTCGATTTGTATACATTTTGAGGCATCACCTGGATATAATAAATAGGATCAGGAGTGGGGAGGTTCTATCACGTGTGTTAGATGTTCAGGATGCTGTAAACAGACCCCGCAAGTTCCCTACATATCTCATCACTCGATATCCTGTGGTTGTAGACCCTTCATTAGCTAAGGAACTGACGGGAGTACACACTGTACGTCCTTTCCTACAAGATGGGAAGTCCATCAATCGTATTGTTATTACTTGAAGCCACCCAGATCCACCACCGCCTTTTGTTAACTACTCCTTCCTCCCTCGTTTACCATCATGTCAACTACGCAGAACGCCAGACGGAAAGCTGTGATGCTTCAAATGCTGTGTTGACCCTGAAAAGTGTGCATTTTGTTATGCTGATCATGACAGTCGGACCTGCCCTCATCGCCCCCTGTACAACCCATAGTGGTTGACAATGCCCCGGCATCAACATCATGTTCATTACCTCTACCTACATCAGACACCTCACATTGGAAATGCCCGAGATATAATGAGCCCAGAGTCAATGTGCGGCATGGCTGTATCAGATGATCACGCAGTGCATCGAACCAGCATATTGCACGACAGCTTCCATTGCCATCAATCAAACGCACCGTTACTACCTCCTCACAAGTATCTACACTTCGTAATGCTATAGATGTCCTCAAGTCTCGGTGTGACTCCCTTATATCACGTTTTGAAGCCATTGAATCTTGTTTAGAGAGCATGGACACTTGCATGGACAGTCTCGTAGCCTCCTTTGACCATCTAACTTTAAATTTGCCACTAATGATACCACACTACAATCTCTCGTTGAAGATCAGCAGGTTGTTATCACATCAGTTACTACACTCATTGAGAAACTTGACTCACTTGCCACGTGATACACCACCAATGCATACCCATGTCAACACTGCCTCTTCATCTAGTCGCTGATCTTCCAAGAGACATGTTTGATAACCAAGTGAAGCTTAATATTATTATATTATTTCGTGGAATGCCTGTTGTATTACAAACTGGGCAAAACTTTCTGCACTTATAGGAATTGTACAGTCACCACCCAGATGTTATTCTATTTCAGGAAGCTTTTGTTGGTAATGATCTGCCAAGGGAAGAACCTCCCTCGCTTACTGGCTATGTGTCCTACGTCCATTCAGTAAGATATGGCCTCATCGCCTATATAAGTAATTCAATCCAGCATAGACTTCTCCAAAACTCTAAGGATGAAGGTACAGCATTTCAATTATTTTATATTACTGTTGGCGAAGGCACCGTACGACTGTGCAATGTATATTCAGCACCAGGTAGGATAATTACAGCGAAGCTTCTATCCCCAACCCTCCATGGTATGGTTTACATGGAAGATTTTAATGCCCGTCATCCAGATCTGGGAGATCTTGCTGGTACTGTGAACCACAACGGGAACCAACTTCTACAATATATTCGTCAAATTCAAATGACTCGCTGGGACACTGGTGGATTTACGCAAGCACGAGGTGGTACTTAAGATCACATCTTGACCTGTGGACTCGTACCTTCCCGAGTCAAGTGTTTAATGGCTCCCACGCTCTTCTCTGATCACATTGGTCTCAGCATCCATTACCCCATTCCCGCTACACCTACTCCAATACACAATCGCACTTGCATCACAATTCCGCCTAAGTACCAGCCTGCGTACATTTCATACATGACTAGCCTTCTCCCCACATTTGACCTCCACTGTCTTGAGAAACTTTACTCTTTAATTGGTAGTACCACACACGCTTTCCACACACTATACATCAGAAAGCCACATATCAGACACTGTGTTGGTGCCATGACACTGGATAATCGAATTTCTTAGGCTGAAAAGAAGGCGATGGATGATGGTCTTGCCTTTATGAGACAAGTCCTGAAAATTTGCACCAGTATCAACTATCAAGAGAAGATCAAGCTGCTCTACAACAATGTGTACAAATAGATTCTTGGCACAAATTAACAGACAGCATCAACAATCAAACAAGTATCGGTTCCATGTGGCACATCGTCAACAGGATTGTGAAGAAGAAACCCTCAAGTGTCCTCCACCACAGCCCTGCTCAATATGCACAGAACCTTATTAATGAGTGCTCAGTAAAGTCACGAACCATCAACCTTCCAGCTCATATACAAGATTCTCTCCTCACAAGATAACCATCGTGCCTTACGTCTCAGTTCTGCGTTACTGAGCAGTGATGAAGAGGACAATGTACCCATAACTAAGGAAGAGCTTTGACGTGCCTTAGCAAGGAGTAAGTAGTTAGCTCCCGGTGATGATGGCATCACCTATGCAGTCTTTTGCACACTCCTAAAAGTACCGGGCAACCCTCTCCTCCGGCTCTACAACCTCTGCCTCTGCCTGGGATATGTGCCCCTAGCTTGGATTCATAGTATAATTATACCCATACCCAAGCCTGGCACTGACAAATTTCGTCCCATCTCCTTCCCCTGCTGTTTCTGCAAAGTATTTGAACGTATTCTCCTCTCACGCCTTATGTACCGGCTGCAAGATAAGCTTTCGTCTAGAATATACGGCTTCCTATCCCAACGAAGAACACATCATTGTCTCATAAAGCTCTACACTCATCTCTCCCCAACCAGTGTTGTAGCTTTTATTGATTAGAAAAGTCCGTTTGATGTTGCAAATAGAGACATTATTTTAGATCAGCTTATTGATTTTGGAATCAAGGTAAACCTTTCTAAATGTATGGAGCATTGAGCACTGCGAAAGAACTTGAACTTGGTACTGTATAAGGGGGAGTACTTAGTCCATTTTTTTTTTATTATTCTCCTTCATCGCCTTCTCTCCTTTCTTCCTAATACTGATAACACAACCATCACTTTCTACGCACACGATATTTGCATTCACTCAACATCTCCGGATGACTTGTAACACTTCCTTTCTTCCTTCTACGAAGCAGCATCCTCCTGTGGCCTTATCATATCCCTAGGAAAAAAGTAGAATCTTCTCCCCAAGACCCGCAAGGAGTCTACCAGAATTTACTGTGGGAAACAATGTTGTACCTTTATGCATAAAATTTATCTATCTGGGAGTGCCAGTGCAAATTACACAATCCATTACGGCAAGACAGAGAATACATCCCATTGTTCCAGATCTGCTGGGCCGGTTACAGCGACGCCTGACTCCTCTCAAGTGGCTTACTAATTATTCTGCAGGAGTATCTCTCCAAGTCGCCAGAACCATATATATTATTTTCAAGTGCTCAGTGATAGATTATCTTTCCGCTGCACTATGTCAACTCTACAGCCTCTTGAAAAATTCCAGAACCAAGCATTGAGATTCATTTGAGGTTGTCCAGCATCCACTAGAATTGTAAACATGAACAAAAGTGGAGGATCAATTTTATTTATTTTTATTTCTTGTTGTTTGTCAAATCCTGAGAGAGAGAGAGAGAGAGAGAGAAAGAGAGAGAGAGAGAGAGAGAGAGAGAGAGAGAGAGAGAGAGAGAGAGAGAGAGAGAGAGAGAGAGAGAGAGAGAAAGAGAGAGTTAATGTTATGGTTATTTGTATTGGGAAAGACTGTTGGAATAATTGACTGTTTGTTTACTTTTTAGCTAGTTAGGACAGTGGTAAATATTTCAGAGCGAATGTTTTTTTTTTTTTTTGATTGACTGTGACTTGAGGCAGTTGTGTGTGTGTGTGCACGCTGGATTTATATACATACTTGATTTCAACCAGCGTTGGAAGTGATTATTTGTGTTTTGAGCTGTGATTCCTCCTAGGAGTTAGTTATTCCTTTGGAGATATTTCAACTTTTATGAGGAATTGATTGTTGATGACCTGGCTTATGATAAGGAACTGGATACGACTGCTCAGATTTACATAAATGTTTATGACTGAATGAACCTTCGATTGATGATGATGATGATGATAATGATAATGATAATTATGATGACGATGATAATATCCAGGACCACAAGCAGGGAGGTAGTTGGGGCAAATTACCACCCAGTGGATTTTTAACCACCAAGCTGTGGTAGTGTGCCGTGAAAGAAAATTTGGCTTTATGTTGACGACAGTGTTGATGTCAATAAAATATTATATAAACATACATATATTGGTATTGGTGTGCCGTCTAATTTCAAGTTTGTTATGGATTTTATGTTTATTTGAACTGTGTTACAGTTTTTATATATTTAGTGTTAACTTTTTGATTAGTTTTAAGTGATATTATTTTGACTGTGGATTGTTCGTATTAAGCATTTTAGTTTTAAGAAATATAGTTTTACGGGAATGTTTCGTTTTTTTTACCTTTTGATAAAGAGTCTGGTTTAGATAACGTAATGGGAAAGTTTGTTTTGTTGAAACAATTGTCAGTAGCTTTGATTCAGGGTGTGGGACTTGTTTTGGAAACATCCTCCCTTTACGCGAACTCTGTCTCCCTCCACTCGTTGAGAGAATATACTCCAATGTTACCTACTTCAGTATCAAATGCCTGTATTACCCTCAACTCTACTCCTCACTATCAAACATCATCAGAACTTCTCTCGATCTAGATGCACCTCATCCACAACTACGCCAGGGGGGACGTACACTAGTTAGCACTGTCTGTTCAAGCATTTGGGGGCTTGACATCAACATCGTGGCAGAGAACGTGGATCATGGCCTTGCACCCTGGCAGACTCCTGTGCCGGCAATCTCTTAAACTCCAGTCTCAATGACTGACTTGCACAACTTCAACAAAATGTGCATTGGAGACCATCGATAGACTACCCTTGTCCCTCAGTGTAGCCCATCACTTTTACACAGCAGGATGGCAGTGCTAGATGTGCACTTTTCTCACCCACTTTGGAACCCCTGCCAGAGGGCTGGACAGGCTGTCGCCTCCCAAAGTCATGAATCTTCACGTATTGTGAACTACATGGACTTCTAAATGCAATTATTTTCACCAAACGCACCAAAAGTAACGGCTTGATCATCTGCTACTCGCGGACAGCACTCCAAGCCCTTTCATCACATAAGCCAGCATACCAGCCCCTGGTTACACAAATACATAGGCAACTAGACATGGACAACATTAAATCACTGGTAGTGCAATTCCTATGGATTGCCTCTCAAGTGGATCTTCTGGCTAACAACACCGTTGACCATCTCACAAAGGCTGCCTGTCAACTGGATCATCCAGAGGCTGAAGCTCCCACTCCATCTCTCCTGTGCTGCAGAAAAATGGTGCGCCAAGCTGCTCGCTCACCTACTCACCATCGTAGTAATGCCGAGAGAGCCACCAGTGTATCAATACAACATTATGACAACTTCTTTCCTCACCAACACAAGTATCGCTGCATTGGACTCATGGTTCGGCAAAATAACGTGGTTTGTGCTCGTCTTCGGTTGGGTTGGCGACCAGTGTGGCAGCTGACTGAGCAAGATGGAGTTCCTCATTTCTTATCCTGTAGGTTATGTGACGCACCCAACGCCAACACCCTGGAACACTATTGCCCTAGAATGTCCACTTGTTAGTGACATATTACCCACAAAGACTCACAGCAGTTGATATATGTAAAATATTATTGAAAGATAATAATTTACTCGTTAAGATCCTCATGTACCATCCTCACTTTGGTGGATATTGAATAATCAACTGTTTTGTAATATTAACTAAAGATAGGTACAACCTACCTACGAAATCAAACTAAATTTAATTTTTATTCAATATAAATTCATTTACATAACCTTTAATATATAGAAATGAGCAATAATAGTTTTATATGTACGAAATGTCTGTCTATACTTAATTTTGTATTTATTTGTATAACCTTTATTATTTACTGTGGATGTAAACAATATTGTTTTATTATGTACTAAAATATCTTTATATACTTTTTTTTCTATTCCTTTGACATAACCTAATTACAATGTAGATGTGAAAATATATTACTGTGTTACCATGTACTCAAATGTCTGACGAAGAAACACTTTTATAAAGGTAGTTTGGTGACAAAGACACCACACATACACACATGCACACACACACACAAACACACACACACATACATATATATATA
>NC_090726.1:167758463-167765963 GCF_036898095.1 Palaemon carinicauda
TGTTGAATATTTATATGGTTTAAAAACATTTCGCTATGCCATGGCTGTTTAAATAACACAAAAGTATCATCAACATATCTTCTATAATACACTGGCTTAAAAGTGTCTGGACAACTATTTAAAAAATTTTCTTCAAAAGATGACATAAAAATATTTGCAAACAAGGGTCCTAACGGAGAACCCATGGCAACTCCATCGACCTGCGATTAGAGTTGGCCATTAAAAACAAACATAGAGTCTTGCACAGCAAGCTCAAGAAAAGTCTTAAAATAATGTCTGTTAAAACCATGAAAAATAACTTGATCGTCATAAAAAATTTTATCTAAAATAATATTAATTGTTTCATTTAGTGGCACATTTGTAAAAAGAGATTCTACATCAAAACTTGTCATATGTAGATCACCATCTTGTAAAATTATTTGTTGCTGAAACTCACAGCCATTTTTTAGTGAGAACTGATTGCACGAGAAATCACTGAGCAAAGAGACAAGGTGTTTTGATATTGTATAAGACGGGTTGTTATAGGCTGCCATAATGGGTCTGATTGGAACTCCTTCCTTATGTATCTTTGGTAGTCCATATAAAATGCTAAAAGAAGAACCTGTCACAAAAAGTTTCTGATACGTTATTTCATTTAAAATACCTTCATTTTTTAGTTTTCTCAAAAATCTGTTAATTTTGTCTTCTTTTTTGTAAATGTCCAAAAAATTTGGTTCACCATGTAACTTAAATTTAGTTTGGTCTGCAAGAATGTTATTAACCTTATCAATATAGTCTGATTTATTGAGCAGTACAACACCTTTACCCTTATCTGGTTTACAAATAACCAAACTATCTCGTTTGCCTAGTTTTTGTAGGATACTCAAATCCTCTTTCCTGAAAAACGGTGTCCAAGACACTCTCAACTTAGTGTAAGTTTTATGTAAAAGGAAAGACAACTTATGTTGCAAACCACTGAGGTCATTGATCAAATTTAAACCCTTGAGTCGTTGAAAAAGCATTTCGAAAGGAAAGTAGAAGTCTGCATACTTAGGTCTGTAGGAGGGCAAATTGAAATCCAACCCAAATGATAACAAAAACTCTTCTCTTTTGGAGAGAACATAGTTAGATAAATTAAAAATACAACAGTTTCTCTTATTAAAATTAGGAATAACAACACCTAGTGCTTTCAGTTTCTTTTGATGACGTAGTTGTACAGACGAGACATAATCATTTACAAAATCATTAAAAAGTTTCTGATAAATAAAACGGTCAATAAAAGATAAATCCTGAAAAAGTTGTTCTCGAAGGCGACAAATATTAGTACTTGTATTTTCAATAAGTTTCTGCTTCGTCTCAATCTCCTTCTTAAGTAGTTCGTCCAAGGCATTTCTGTAAAATTCGGTGTGATATAACGAGGTCTTGTAGAGCCTGAACCGAACAAACTTGGGGTGTACTCCATTTAAAAGACAATACTGCAGGAAATCCAAATCACACTTGGCTTTCTCTTCTTTCAAGGTCGATTTCTCCAGTTTTCTCCAGGTGGTCAGGGTCACTGGTGGATAGCGATGTTGGAGGAGTTGCGAAAAGTACTGAAAACGGCGACATCTCAGCTTAAACGCGAAGAGAAAGACGAAAAGAAGTCGATGCAACATCAGGGACGTATCCAGGAATTACAGGTGAAGATATAATATTTGGTGTGCAGCAGGGTCCAAAAAACATCAGTTAAAAGGCCATAATTTATTTAGAGACGTTTCGAACATTGCAATGTTCATTATCAATCTGTAAAAGATAATATAAAATTCTTAAAATTTGTACAATAATTTAAAACAAAATAGTAAAAGAGTATTAAAACATTATTGATTTTATAACGGAAAATCGTAAAAAAACTAAAACAGTAAAACAAAAGAGAACCAGTGCTCACCAGACCATCCATAGGAAAAGGTGAAGAACGAATGAGTAAAAATTGTTACCCACCTACGACTTCAGTTATGCTAAGAAAAGAGGAGAGGCAGAGATATTAGAGTTTAAAGAAGGAACAAGCCGTTTGATATATAATGACTCAAGGGTAGTTAGAAATTCGCTTTGTTTTGTCCCACCAATAATTTTAAAGTGTTTTTTGTTTACTTGTATTTTGCACATGGCGGCATGATTCCTTATATTCGAAAATTCTGGGTTACCAAGTCTCTGACCAGTTCTAAAGCTGTATCCCATATGGCTACAGTATCTCACCTGCAACAACCTTCGGCAAGATCCAACATAGATACCGGGACATCCCGGGCACTTGAATTTATAAATTATGTTGGACCTCATGAAGGTCTGCAGTTTGTCTTTGTAGCCAAAAAATACATTAATTTTGAGTGGATTGATTGGGATTAGTTTGATGTTGAGGCAGCCGAACTCTTTTTCTATTATTTTCTTAAGTTTGATGGAAAACTTGTTGTCAGATAAGTAAGGAATTGTAGCGAAAATATTTTTCTTTTTGACATTATACGATGGTATTGTAGTGGAGAAATGTCGTAAAAGGTGCTTGTTTATAACCTTATGAACCATACTTTCAGGGTAAGAGTTTTGCTTGAAAAAATTAACTAAAAATAAAATCTCCTTATGAAAGAGTGACCAGCTTGAGGAATAACGCAGCGCCCTATAAACAAGTGTGTATATAGTATTTAGTTTAAAATTAAAAAAACAGGAACTATAAAAATTGTTGGCAAGGCCAGTGTATGTCTTTTTTCGATACACAGTTGTAATAAATTCACCATTGTCTCTGCTTACGTTAATGTCTAAAAAAGGTAGAGAGTTGTTGTTCTCTTTTTCTATAGTGAACTTCATATTTTGGTGTTGAATATTTATATGGTTTAAAAACATTTCGCTATGCCATGGCTGTTTAAATAACACAAAAGTATCATCAACATATCTTCTATAATACACTGGCTTAAAAGTGTCTGGACAACTATTTAAAAAATTTTCTTCAAAAGATGACATAAAAATATTTGCAAACAAGGGTCCTAACGGAGAACCCATGGCAACTCCATCGACCTGCGAATAGAGTTGGCCATTAAAAACAAACATAGAGTCTTGCACAGCAAGCTCAAGAAAAGTCTTAAAATAATGTCTGTTAAAACCATGAAAAATAACTTGATCGTCATAAAAAATTTTATCTAAAATAATATTTATTGTTTCATTGGCTTAAAAGTGTCTGGACAACTATTTAAAAATTTTTTTATGACGATCAAGTTATTTTTCATGGTTTTAACAGACATTATTTTAAGACTTTTCTTGAGCTTGCTGTGCAAGACTCTATGTTTGTTTTTAATGGCCAACTCTATTCGCAGGTCGATGGAGTTGCCATGGGTTCTCCGTTAGGACCCTTGTTTGCAAATATTTTTATGTCATCTTTTGAAGAAAATTTTTTAAATAGTTGTCCAGACACTTTTAAGCCAGTGTATTATAGAATATATGTTGATGATACTTTTGTGTTATTTAAACAGCCATGGCATAGCGAAATGTTTTTAAACCATATAAATATTCAACACCAAAATATGAAGTTCACTATAGAAAAAGAGAACAACAACTCTCTACCTTTTTTAGACATTAACGTAAGCAGAGACAATGGTGAATTTATTACAACTGTGTATCGAAAAAAGACATACACTGGCCTTGCCAACAATTTTTATAGTTCCTGTTTTTTTAATTTTAAACTATATACTATATACACACTTGTTTATAGGGCGCTGCGTTATTCCTCAAGCTGGTCACTCTTTCATAAGGAGATTTTATTTTTAGTTAATTTTTTCAAGCAAAACTCTTACCCTGAAAGTATGGTTCATAAGGTTATAAACAAGCTCCTTTTACGACATTTCTCCACTACAATACCATCGTATAATGTCAAAAAGAAAAATATTTTCGCTACAATTCCTTACTTATCTGACAACAAGTTTTCCATCAAACTTAAGAAAATAATAGAAAAAGAGTTCGGCTGCCTCAACATCAAACTAATCCCAATCAATCCACTCAAAATTAATGTATTTTTTGGCTACAAAGACAAACTGCAGACCTTCATGAGGTCCAACATAATTTATAAATTCAAGTGCCCGGGATGTCCCGGTATCTATGTTGGATCTTGCCGAAGGTTGTTGCAGGTGAGATACTGTAGCCATATGGGATACAGCTTTAGAACTGGTCAGAGACTTGGTAACCCAGAATTTTCGAATATAAGGAATCATGCCGCCATGTGCAAAATACAAGTAAACAAAAAACACTTTAAAATTATTGGTGGGACAAAACAAAGCGAATTTCTAACTACCCTTGAGTCATTATATATCAAACGGCTTGTTCCTTCTTTAAACTCTAATATCTCTGCCTCTCCTCTTTTCTTAGCATAACTGAAGTCGTAGGTGGGTAACAATTTTTACTCATTCGTTCTTCACCTTTTCCTATGGATGGTCTGGTGAGCACTGGTTCTCTTTTGTTTTACTGTTTTAGTTTTTTTACGATTTTCCGTTATAAAATCAATAATGTTTTAATACTCTTTTACTATTTTGTTTTAAATTATTGTACAAATTTTAAGAATTTTATATTATCTTTTACAGATTGATAATGAACATTGCAATGTTCGAAACGTCTCTAAATAAATTATGGCCTTTTAACTGATGTTTTTTGGACCCTGCTGCACACCAAATATTATAT
This sequence comes from Palaemon carinicauda, assembly GCF_036898095.1. Taxonomy (NCBI): domain Eukaryota; kingdom Metazoa; phylum Arthropoda; class Malacostraca; order Decapoda; family Palaemonidae; genus Palaemon; species Palaemon carinicauda. Next base: position 167,763,132 of record NC_090726.1, read on the forward strand.
CTTCACCTGTAATTCCTGGATACGTCCCTGATGTTGCATCGACTTCTTTTCGTCTTTCTCTTCGCGTTTAAGCTGAGATGTCGCCGTTTTCAGTACTTTTCGCAACTCCTCCAACATCGCTATCCACCAGTGACCCTGACCACCTCGAGAAAACTGGAGAAATCGACCTTGAAAGAAGAGAAAGCCAAGTGTGATTTGGATTTCCTGCAGTATTGTCTTTTAAATGGAGTACACCCCAAGTTTGTTCGGTTCAGGCTCTACAAGACCTCGTTATATCACACCGAATTTTACAGAAATGCCTTGGACGAACTACTTAAGAAGGAGATTGAGACGAAGCAGAAACTTATTGAAAATACAAGTACTAATATTTGTCGCCTTCGAGAACAACTTTTTCAGGATTTATCTTTTATTGACCGTTTTATTTATCAGAAACTTTTTAATGATTTTGTAAATGATTATGTCTCGTCTGTACAACTACGTCATCAAAAGAAACTGAAAGCACTAGGTGTTGTTATTCCTAATTTTAATAAGAGAAACTGTTGTATTTTTAATTTATCTAACTATGTTCTCTCCAAAAGAGAAGAGTTTTTGTTATCATTTGGGTTGGATTTCAATTTGCCCTCCTACAGACCTAAGTATGCAGACTTCTACTTTCCTTTCGAAATGCTTTTTCAACGACTCAAGGGTTTAAATTTGATCAATGACCTCAGTGGTTTGCAACATAAGTTGTCTTTCCTTTTACATAAAACTTACACTAAGTTGAGAGTGTCTTGGACACCGTTTTTCAGGAAAGAGGATTTGAGTATCCTACAAAAACTAGGCAAACGAGATAGTTTGGTTATTTGTAAACCAGATAAGGGTAAAGGTGTTGTACTGCTCAATAAATCAGACTATATTGATAAGGTTAATAACATTCTTGCAGACCAAACTAAATTTAAGTTACATGGTGAACCAAATTTTTTGGACATTTACAAAAAAGAAGACAAAATTAACAGATTTTTGAGGAAAACTAAAAAATGAAGGTATTTTAAATGAAATAACGTATCAGAAACTTTTTGTGACAGGTTCTTCTTTTAGCATTTTATATGGACTACCAAAGATACATAAGGAAGGAGTTCGAATCAGACCCATTATGGCAGCCTATAACAACCCGTCTTATACAATATCAAAACACCTTGTCTCTTTGCTCAGTGATTTCTCGTGCAATCAGTTCTCACTAAAAAATGGCTGTGAGTTTCAGCAACAAATAATTTTACAAGATGGTGATCTACATATGACAAGTTTTGATGTAGAATCTCTTTTTACAAATGTGCCACTAAATGAAACAATTAATATTATTTTAGATAAAATTTTTTATGACGATCAAGTTATTTTTCATGGTTTTAACAGACATTATTTTAAGACTTTTCTTGAGCTTGCTGTGCAAGACTCTATGTTTGTTTTTAATGGCCAACTCTATTCGCAGGTCGATGGAGTTGCCATGGGTTCTCCGTTAGGACCCTTGTTTGCAAATATTTTTATGTCATCTTTTGAAGAAAAAATTTTTAAATAGTTGTCCAGACACTTTTAAGCCAGTGTATTATAGAAGATATGTTGATGATACTTTTGTGTTATTTAAACAGCCATGGCATAGCGAAATGTTTTTAAACCATATAAATATTCAACACCAAAATATGAAGTTCACTATAAAAAGAGAACAACAACTCTCTACCTTTTTTAGACATTAACGTAAGCAGAGACAATGGTGAATTTATTACAACTGTGTATCGAAAAAAGACATACACTGGCCTTGCCAACAATTTTTATAGTTCCTGTTTTTTTAATTTTAAACTATATACTATATACACACTTGTTTATAGGGCGCTGCGTTATTCCTCAAGCTGGTCACTCTTTCATAAGGAGATTTTATTTTTAGTTAATTTTTTCAAGCAAAACTCTTACCCTGAAAGTATGGTTCATAAGGTTATAAACAAGCTCCTTTTACGACATTTCTCCACTACAATACCATCGTATAATGTCAAAAAGAAAAATATTTTCGCTACAATTCCTTACTTATCTGACAACAAGTTTTCCATCAAACTTAAGAAAATAATAGAAAAAGAGTTCGGCTGCCTCAACATCAAACTAATCCCAATCAATCCACTCAAAATTAATGTATTTTTTGGCTACAAAGACAAACTGCAGACCTTCATGAGGTCCAACATAATTTATAAATTCAAGTGCCCGGGATGTCCCGGTATCTATGTTGGATCTTGCCGAAGGTTGTTGCAGGTGAGATACTGTAGCCATATGGGATACAGCTTTAGAACTGGTCAGAGACTTGGTAACCCAGAATTTTCGAATATAAGGAATCATGCCGCCATGTGCAAAATACAAGTAAACAAAAAACACTTTAAAATTATTGGTGGGACAAAACAAAGCGAATTTCTAACTACCCTTGAGTCATTATATATCAAACGGCTTGTTCCTTCTTTAAACTCTAATATCTCTGCCTCTCCTCTTTTCTTAGCATAACTGAAGTCGTAGGTGGGTAACAATTTTTACTCATTCGTTCTTCACCTTTTCCTATGGATGGTCTGGTGAGCACTGGTTCTCTTTTGTTTTACTGTTTTAGTTTTTTTACGATTTTCCGTTATAAAATCAATAATGTTTTAATACTCTTTTACTATTTTGTTTTAAATTATTGTACAAATTTTAAGAATTTTATATTATCTTTTACAGATTGATAATGAACATTGCAATGTTCGAAACGTCTCTAAATAAATTATGGCCTTTTAACTGATGTTTTTTGGACCCTGCTGCACACCAAATATTATATCTTCACCTGTAATT
>NC_090726.1:167770963-167783463 GCF_036898095.1 Palaemon carinicauda
TAGCACTGCCATCCTGCTGTGTAAAAGTGATGGGCTACACTGAGGGACAAGGGTAGTCTATCGATGGTCTCCAATGCACATTTTGTTGAAGTTGTGCAAGTCAGTCATTGAGACTGGAGTTTAAGAGATTGCCGGCACAGGAGTCTGCCAGGGTGCAAGGCCATGATCCACGTTCTCTGCCACGATGTTGATGTCAAGCCCCCAAATGCTTGAACAGACAGTGCTAACTAGTGTACGTCCCCCCTGGCGTAGTTGTGGATGAGGTGCATCTAGATCGAGAGAAGTTCTGATGATGTTTGATAGTGAGGAGTAGAGTTGAGGGTAATACAGGCATTTGATACTGAAGTAGGTAACATTGGAGTATATTCTCTCAACGAGTGGAGGGAGACAGAGTTCGCGTAAAGGGAGGATGTTTCCAAAACAAGTCCCACACCCTGAATCAAAGCTACTGACAATTGTTTCAACAAAACAAACTTTCCCATTACGTTATCTAAACCAGACTCTTTATCAAAAGGTAAAAAAAACGAAACATTCCCGTAAAACTATATTTCTTAAAACTAAAATGCTTAATACGAACAATCCACAGTCAAAATAATATCACTTAAAACTAATCAAAAAGTTAACACTAAATATATAAAAACTGTAACACAGTTCAAATAAACATAAAATCCATAACAAACTTGAAATTAGACGGCACACCAATACCAATATATGTATGTTTATATAATATTTTATTGACATCAACACTGTCGTCAACATAAAGCCAAATTTTCTTTCACGGCACACTACCACAGCTTGGTGGTTAAAAATCCACTGGGTGGTAATTTGCCCCAACTACCTCCCTGCTTGTGGTCCTGGATATTATCATCGTCATCATAATTATCATTATCATTATCATCATCATCATCATCAATCGAAGGTTCATTCAGTCATAAACATTTATGTAAATCTGAGCAGTCGTATCCAGTTCCTTATCATAAGCCAGGTCATCAACAATCAATTCCTCATAAAAGTTGAAATATCTCCAAAGGAATAACTAACTCCTAGGAGGAATCACAGCTCAAAACACAAATAATCACTTCCAACGCTGGTTGAAATCAAGTATGTATATAAATCCAGCGTGCACACACACACACAACTGCCTCAAGTCACAGTCAATCAAAAAAAAAAAAAAAACATTCGCTCTGAAATATTTACCACTGTCCTAACTAGCTAAAAAGTAAACAAACAGTCAATTATTCCAACAGTCTTTCCCAATACAAATAACCATAACATTAACTCTCTCTTTCTCTCTCTCTCTCTCTCTCTCTCTCTCTCTCTCTCTCTCTCTCTCTCTCTCTCTCTCTCTCTCTCTCTCTCTCTTTCTCTCTCTCTCTCTCTCTCTCTCAGGATTTGACAAACAACAAGAAATAAAAATAAATAAAATTGATCCTCCACTTTTGTTCATGTTTACAATTCTAGTGGATGCTGGACAACCTCAAATGAATCTCAATGCTTGGTTCTGGAATTTTTCAAGAGGCTGTAGAGTTGACATAGTGCAGCGGAAAGATAATCTATCACTGAGCACTTGAAAATAATATATATGGTTCTGGCGACTTGGAGAGATACTCCTGCAGAATAATTAGTAAGCCACTTGAGAGGAGTCAGGCGTCGCTGTAACCGGCCCAGCAGATCTGGAACAATGGGATGTATTCTCTGTCTTGCCGTAATGGATTGTGTAATTTGCACTGGCACTCCCAGATAGATAAATTTTATGCATAAAGGTACAACATTGTTTCCCACAGTAAATTCTGGTAGACTCCTTGCGGGTCTTGGGGAGAAGATTCTACTTTTTTCCTAGGGATATGATAAGGCCACAGGAGGATGCTGCTCGTAGAAGGAAGAAAGGAAGTGTTACAAGTCATCCGGAGATGTTGAGTGAATGCAAATATCGTGTGCGTAGAAAGTGATGGTTGTGTTATCAGTATTAGGAAGAAAGGAGAGAAGGCGATGAAGGAGAATAATAAAAAAAAAATGGACTAAGTACTCCCCCTTATACAGTACCAAGTTCAAGTTCTTTCGCAGTGCTCAATGCTCCATACATTTAGAAAGGTTTACCTTGATTCCAAAATCAATAAGCTGATCTAAAATAATGTCTCTATTTGCAACATCAAACGGACTTTTCTAATCAATAAAAGCTACAACACTGGTTGGGGAGAGATGAGTGTAGAGCTTTATGAGACAATGATGTGTTCTTCGTTGGGATAGGAAGCCGTATATTCTAGACGAAAGCTTATCTTGCAGCCGGTACATAAGGCGTGAGAGGAGAATACGTTCAAATACTTTGCAGAAACAGCAGGGGAAGGAGATGGGACGAAATTTGTCAGTGCCAGGCTTGGGTATGGGTATAATTATACTATGAATCCAAGCTAGGGGCACATATCCCAGGCAGAGGCAGAGGTTGTAGAGCCGGAGGAGAGGGTTGCCCGGTACTTTTAGGAGTGTGCAAAAGACTGCATAGGTGATGCCATCATCACCGGGAGCTAACTACTTACTCCTTGCTAAGGCACGTCAAAGCTCTTCCTTAGTTATGGGTACATTGTCCTCTTCATCACTGCTCAGTAACGCAGAACTGAGACGTAAGGCACGATGGTTATCTTGTGAGGAGAGAATCTTGTATATGAGCTGGAAGGTTGATGGTTCGTGACTTTACTGAGCACTCATTAATAAGGTTCTGTGCATATTGAGCAGGGCTGTGGTGGAGGACACTTGAGGGTTTCTTCTTCACAATCCTGTTGACGATGTGCCACATGGAACCGATACTTGTTTGATTGTTGATGCTGTCTGTTAATTTGTGCCAAGAATCTATTTGTACACATTGTTGTAGAGCAGCTTGATCTTCTCTTGATAGTTGATACTGGTGCAAATTTTCAGGACTTGTCTCATAAAGGCAAGACCATCATCCATCGCCTTCTTTTCAGCCTAAGAAATTCGATTATCCAGTGTCATGGCACCAACACAGTGTCTGATATGTGGCTTTCTGATGTATAGTGTGTGGAAAGCGTGTGTGGTACTACCAATTAAAGAGTAAAGTTTCTCAAGACAGTGGAGGTCAAATGTGGGGAGAAGGCTAGTCATGTATGAAATGTACGCAGGCTGGTACTTAGGCGGAATTGTGATGCAAGTGCGATTGTGTATTGGAGTAGGTGTAGCGGGAATGGGGTAATGGATGCTGAGACCAATGTGATCAGAGAAGAGCGTGGGAGCCATTAAACACTTGACTCGGGAAGGTACGAGTCCACAGGTCAAGATGTGATCTTAAGTACCACCTCGTGCTTGCGTAAATCCACCAGTGTCCCAGCGAGTCATTTGAATTTGACGAATATATTGTAGAAGTTGGTTCCCGTTGTGGTTCACAGTACCAGCAAGATCTCCCAGATCTGGATGACGGGCATTAAAATCTTCCATGTAAACCATACCATGGAGGGTTGGGGATAGAAGCTTCGCTGTAATTATCCTACCTGGTGCTGAATATACATTGCACAGTCGTACGGTGCCTTCGCCAACAGTAATATAAAATAATTGAAATGCTGTACCTTCATCCTTAGAGTTTTGGAGAAGTCTATGCTGGATTGAATTACTTATATAGGCGATGAGGCCATATCTTACTGAATGGACGTAGGACACATAGCCAGTAAGCGAGGGAGGTTCTTCCCTTGGCAGATCATTACCAACAAAAGCTTCCTGAAATAGAATAACATCTGGGTGGTGACTGTACAATTCCTATAAGTGCAGAAAGTTTTGCCCAGTTTGTAATACAACAGGCATTCCACGAAATAATATAATAATATTAAGCTTCACTTGGTTATCAAACATGTCTCTTGGAAGATCAGCGACTAGATGAAGAGGCAGTGTTGACATGGGTATGCATTGGTGGTGTATCACGTGGCAAGTGAGTCAAGTTTCTCAATGAGTGTAGTAACTGATGTGATAACAACCTGCTGATCTTCAACGAGAGATTGTAGTGTGGTATCATTAGTGGCAAATTTAAAGTTAGATGGTCAAAGGAGGCTACGAGACTGTCCATGCAAGTGTCCATGCTCTCTAAACAAGATTCAATGGCTTCAAAACGTGATATAAGGGAGTCACACCGAGACTTGAGGACATCTATAGCATTACGAAGTGTAGATACTTGTGAGGAGGTAGTAACGGTGCGTTTGATTGATGGCAATGGAAGCTGTCGTGCAATATGCTGGTTCGATGCACTGCGTGATCATCTGATACAGCCATGCCGCACATTGACTCTGGGCTCATTATATCTCGGGCATTTCCAATGTGAGGTGTCTGATGTAGGTAGAGGTAATGAACATGATGTTGATGCCGGGGCATTGTCAACCACTATGGGTTGTACAGGGGGCGATGAGGGCAGGTCCGACTGTCATGATCAGCATAACAAAATGCACACTTTTCAGGGTCAACACAGCATTTGAAGCATCACAGCTTTCCGTCTGGCGTTCTGCGTAGTTGACATGATGGTAAACGAGGGAGGAAGGAGTAGTTAACAAAAGGCGGTGGTGGATCTGGGTGGCTTCAAGTAATAACAATACGATTGATGGACTTCCCATCTTGTAGGAAAGGACGTACAGTGTGTACTCCCGTCAGTTCCTTAGCTAATGAAGGGTCTACAACCACAGGATATCGAGTGATGAGATATGTAGGGAACTTGCGGGGTCTGTTTACAGCATCCTGAACATCTAACACACGTGATAGAACCTCCCCACTCCTGATCCTATTTATTATATCCAGGTGATGCCTCAAAATGTATACAAATCGAGAAGTGACCGCAGACATTTTAACTTCAGCCCATTCCCGATTGAGCCTGAACATCTTGGTAACCTCTGATAGCCAGCGAAGCTTCCCATTAACCACCGGATTCTCTCTAAATAGGAGCTTTATGTATTCAGCAGAGGAGCAGAGGCAGGTAGAACAGTATTTGTAGCCAGGGTAGGTATAATCTGCATAGCAGGTCGAGGCAGGAAGCTACTTAGAACTTCATTTTGAAAGTAAGAAGTATCACAATTTGTAGGTTCAGCATCAGGGGTTGATGGCTCATTACTTCTATCTGAATCATGTTCCATGCATCGTTTGTTAGAGGTAGGGGTAGGGTCCATGGGGCTAGGAGGGGCACCAGCAGGGATCAACTCACGAGATTTAGTAGAGACCTGTTGTGGCCAGTGTTCCTGTGTAAGCAGATGCTCTTCAACATTATCATCACTTAAAGCAATGTCCTCTTCAACATCAGCGAGAGTACCAGGTCCCAAGAATTCCATAGTCATTATCTACTGTTGTTTTAATAATGCCCTGATCTGAGTTCGTTTCTCTGGTACAGTAACGTTGCCATGGCGGGGATAACCACGTCACACACACTGCACTGGGCATGCTTGGTTTAGGAAATATTTGAACGTATTGGTATGGCAGAGAGAACAAGATTTTTAATATTATATAAGGTCAGAGTTCAAAAACTCGTAAACACATTAATGTCACAACACTGATCACTGAGCCCTACCGAAGTTTTCAGTCAATTCTAGATGATGTAGATCTTCGTATCTCCTAAACAGTCAAGGAAGTTTGCAGAACACACAAATGCGTTTGTTGGCAGACTAAGTCCAAGATGGCGCTCCAAAGAGAGAGAGAGAGAGAGAGAGAGGAGAGAGAGAGAGAGAGAGAGAGAGAGAGAGAGAGAGAGAGAGAGAGAGAGAGAGACGTTAAATCGCCTCTTAAAAGTATGAATTAAGATATTATACGAACACTTCTTTTGAGTGGACGTTGAGTGAAAATCGTATATGTTTTCTGTATTTTTGTTTTTTTTTTTCTAAAAGTCCTTATTTGGTTTCATAATTAGTTTAGCTAATTTGAAATACTTAGTCTCGTTAATGAAGTTTTTTTCCCCTATCTCTTTGCAGGTATCAACGTGTTTTCCACTATAGTCATTTTTTTTAGCGAGGCAGATTTGCACCAACTCGCAGGGGTACCCTTTTAGCACGGAAAATTTCTTGATAGCTGATTGGTCGGAAGTATTTTTGTCTGAATACCATCTTTGTTTTCAAATGATTACCAAGTAATGTGAATCAAAACTTATTTATTAATATAAAATTCCTACTTAGATATAGGTTATGTCAATAAATAATGGTAAATAAATATATTAAGTATCGTGATGGCAAATCTAAATTTAATAACAACACCCACCGAAGTCAAGGACAGGAGCTTGTTTTCGGATGCACGCTGCATAATTTTGTTACTTTCCATATATTTCAACACAAATTGAGACAAATTATACTAAGAATAAAGAAAAACATGTTATCATAAACTTACTTCGAATACCAGAATCTACTGAAAACGTGGAATTGCTAAAACTAACTCATGGTGAAAATAGTTGTTCGGTTAAAAAGCAAGACTCACATAGAGTGGGTCATGGGTAAAACGAGCATTCTACTATCAAACACCAAAGAGAGAACGAAAGGGTAGATTGTAACTCGGCGGTGAAATTATGAATTTGTTTAATTAGGATTTTTATGCAATCTTTGCAACACTACAGTATCCTCAACCGAAAATATTGCTATCATTAAAATATAAAACGTTACGAAAAAAATAACAAACCCTTTCTATACGGACTTCCATCATAGGCCTATGATGTAAGTCGTATAAAAAGAGATAAATGAGAGACGTCAGTTGAGATGTTGGAACACGCACATATGCATGAGTATGTGACATCACTGATTTATTTCGCATGTGTACAAGCTGCATATTTTACAAAATACACTAGAATCTACACTTTTACGAAAAAAGAATAGAAAACCCTTTCTATACAGACTTATTATACATTATAGACCTACGATATAAGTCCGTATAGAAAGGCTTTATCTTTCTCTAAAGGTTTAGATTTTATTAATAGCAACATTTTCGGTTTGAGGATACTATAGTATTGCATATATAAATTGCATAAAAATCACAATCAAATGAATTCAAAATATCACTGCCGAGTTACAATCTCCCTTCCAATAGAATGCTCGTTTTACCCAGGACCCACTCTATGTGAGTCTTGCTTTAACCAAAACCGCTATTTTCACCATGAGTTGGTTTTATCAATTCCACGTTTTTAGTAGATTATGGTATTCAAAGTAAGTTTATGATAACATGTTTTTATTTTTAGTGTAAATTGTCTCAATTTGTGTTGAAATATCTAGCAAGTAACAAAATTCTGCAGCGTGCATCCGAAAACAAGCTCCTGTCCTTGACTTCGGCGGGTGTTGTTATTATATCTAAATTTACCATCACGATACTTTATAATATATCTATGTATTTAACATTATTAATTGACAAAACCTATATCTAAGGGAAAAATATATATTGATAAATAAGTTTCGAGTCACATTACTTGGTAATTTTCCGAGCTAAAAGGGCACCCCCTTCGAGTCGGTGCAAATATGCCTCGCTAAAAAAACTTGATTAAAGAGCATGAATTTTGATCTTTATTATTATTATTATTATTATTATTATTATTATTATTATTATTATTAATTCGCTATAATATGAAAAATATTAAGCCAAATGATTTATTATTATTATTATTATTATTATTATTATTATTATTTAACACAATATGCAAGAATTGAGGAACAAAATAATGTAAAATCTAAAAAAAGTCACCTTTACTTGAAGCAATAAAAAATTTAATATAAGTGACGACTTCAGTCTTTCCTGGTGTTTGCAGTTGTCACTTCGCCAGTTCCTAAAAAAAGAGAGTGTTGTGCCATAATTTTTCACTCCGTGGATGAAAACATCACGTCTCAGAAAGTAATTCTGCAGCTGGTCCAATTATTTTGTTCTGATCTCTAAAACATTGTATTTAAACTTTCAATTATAAAAACGTTGTTCTCGCGTAACCTTCCCTCCCCCCCCTTTTTTTTTATCTTATTTCAAGTCTTTTTACACTATAAGCAGGTTGTTAATATCCTATTACGCATTTCATTGCGTTCGTAATTTTCAATTCATAGGATCGGTTTTATCATTACCTTTTTATATAAAAATATGTCTCTTTATACTAATATCAAGGTAAAACCTTAATGCTCGAAAAAATTATCAAATATTAATTTCTTGGAAAACAATTGATTATCAATATGTCTTAAGAGACAAGCAGGTATTTTATTCGTTCATGGATGGAAGACGAGAACTACAATTTTGATTGAGGGAACATAACTTGAGAAAAATAAATTACTGACCGGAAACGGAATCGTAATTTATATACAAACTTTAACAACAAACGAACATGTAAACGCGGCACATATTCCACGTAATTAAAAAACACAGAAACACTCTCTCTCTCTCTCTCTCTCTCTCTCTCTCTCTCTCTCTCTCTCTCTCTCTCTCTCTCTCTCTCTCTCTCTCTCTCTCTTTTTCGGCACTACTTCTCCCTTTAGATACCTTAAGTAAATACTAACTTCAGTCAAACAATGAATTTAGCCACAACAACTCCCAAAAGTCGCATCAACAGACAGGAATGAGCCTAGTGAGCTGGAGAAAATGATCTGAGCCGACTGCAAGTGCTCGTTTGGTGCTAGCTACTGTCTAATAAAGCCAGAAAATACAATGACTATATGTCAATGCCTAAAATTTGTGTTCTCCCCCCTAAGAACATGTATTTACAAGGTCAGACAAAAATTTAACCCACCCCCCACCCCCCTCCTCCACAAAAATGTATAAATCCACGAATAATTCTTGCCACAAAATTACTGTTTCAAAATCGGATTTATTGGCGTAAATAAACGTTATTACGGTTACTAACTAGTAAATGATAATAACAAAGTAAGGAAAAAATTACGGCTCCCTGTATTACTGGAATACGACTCTCAAATGTATATTCTTACGGAGATTTTCCGTTCAAAATTACGTTCTTCTTAAACAGTGGAGGGCGATAACTTCTCCATTATTCTCGTATTGCTGTCAGTTTTTGTCTCTTAGTAACTTTTCAAAATATTATCGTAGTTAAGCCTGAATACATTACTTTATGCATTATCATTTCATATGATAAGCTCTTGGTGTTTCGCTGAATTATTCATCCAATATTTTGTTTTATAACTGATATAAAGAAAAACCTTAAAGCATTTCATTAAATTCTCAATATGTAAGTTATTACTAAATATAAATTTTATTATGAATAAGCCTATAACTCAAACACAAGCATCTCAGTTGTCTAAAGATCAAGCTACATATAAATTTGGTTCATCAATGAAGGAAAATCCAGGGATTTTATTAAATAGATAAAATGGCAAAAGGAGCCTAAAATTAAAATTTACAGGAAAGGATATTACATATTCCTTTTATCTGAGGGAGATGAAAAGCCCAAAAAAATCCCTAAGCATTGAAGGGATCATAACCTTGAAACATTATCACTCTGGGTAATACACGGAATGACTATCCGCTGAACTTCTTGCAGTCCAGTCTCTCTGCACAGCGTTTTGATTCAGCTAACGTAACTGCATCTGAATCTTAACCGGACAAAGAATTTCAGACTCAAAAGTTCTTCAGGAGAACAGTAACCAACGAGCATGGACAACCAATGAGCTGCAGATAAAGTCCTTAAAAAAAACCGAGAGTCATTCTTGATACCAACGATTCTATAATAGAGCCAAAAAAGTCAATGATTATTAGTTCATTATGCATGCTGCATAAGATTTTTCTTACTTTCGACTATCCTTTGCATTCAGATCTTCCTGAACAGTTCTCTCCTGTTCGTAAAACTAGGCATGCACTTATTTCTAATAGCCATGTCTTTTCCATCATGAGGTAGTAGGTTGGCCAGGGAACCAGCCACCCATTTACATACTACTTTCAGAGAGTTATTGAGTCCTTTGACTGGCCAGACAGTGGGTCATTGAATCCTTCTTTATGGTTATGGCTCACTTGCCCTTGGCCTACACATACACCAAATAGTCTGGCCTATTCTTTACATATTCTCCTCTGTTCTCATACACCTTATAACACTGAAATTACACAACAATTCTTTTTCTCCCAACAGGTTAACTACTGCAGTGTAATTGTTCAGTGGCCACTTTCTTGTTGGTAAGGATAAAAGAGACTCTTTAGCTATGGTAAGCAGCTCTTATAGGAGAAGGACACTCCAAAATCAAACCTTTGTTCTCTAGTCTTAGATAGTGCCATAGCCTTTGTACCATGGTCTTCCACTGTCTTGGGATAGAGTCCACTTGCTTGAGGGTACACTCAGGCACACTATTCTATCTAATTTCTCTTCTTATTTTGTTAAAGTTTTGATATCTTATATATGAAATGATTATCATATTGTTGTTACTGTTCTTAAAATATTTTATTTTTCATGGTTTCCTTTCCTTACTGGGCTATAGTCCCTGTTGAGGCCCCTGGCCATATAGCATCTTGCTTTTCCAATTAGGGTTGTAGCTCAGTAAGTAAGTAAGTAAGTAGTAATAATAATAATAATAATAATAATAATAATAATACTAATAATAATAATAATAATGAGGTTCAATACTACACAGTATTCATTAAATTTGGTTCCAGCTGTAACCAAGTTGTGGAATGATCTTCCTAATCGGGTAGTTGAATCAGTAGGAATTCAAAAGTTCAAACTTGCAGCAAATGTTTTTATGTTGATCCGGTTGACGTAAATGTGTTTATAGTTTATACATAAATTGTCTGTTTGAATGTTGTTAATAATTTTTAAAATATTCTATTTAAATTTTTCAATACTTCATATATGTTTATTTATTTCCTCACTGGGCTATATTTCCCTGTTCTAGGCCTTGGGCGTATAGCATCTTACTTTCCAACGAGAGTTGTAGCTTGGCTAGTAATAATAATAATAATAATAATAATAATAATGATAATAATAATATGCCTTAGCGTGAAACATTCATTTGGTCTCCCAAGTATAAGCCTTTTCTATCGATTAGTATTAAACCTTATTTAGGCTAATCTAACATCCATTGATCCGTTGTTAAATTTTTATTATTCTGCGGTCATTTTCTTAGTATTTATCAGGTTGGTGATATCTTTATTTTTCCTTTATTCAACTCAATTTTAGGTATACTAATATATATATATATATATATATATATATATATATATATATATATATATATATATATATATATATATAATATATACATATGTAAATATATATATATATATATATATATATATATATATATATATATATATATATATATATATATAAGTAGTTATAGTTAAAAAAAATTATTATCATAGAATATGTATGATTGATAGGATTTGGATAATTGTTCTCTAGTGGAAGTACAAAAATATAACAGGTTTAAAATGGATGTTATATTCATCCTAAACAGGATATTAATCGAAATCTGTTGGCCAAGTACAGTGTAATGAGAAGAAATGAACCAGCAGAAAAGAAAAGAGGGAATTTTAAAGGAAGATTATTACACATGCTTTTCATCTGAGAGATATTGATAACTTGAAACGTCTCCAGGAATTCAGAAACATCATTCGTTTCGTTGTCAAACGGAACGAATATCGCTTGATCTTGCAGCTCCAGAAGTCGGGAACGAAATATTTGAAATCTCTCTCTCTCTCTCTCTCTCTCTCTCTCCTCTCTCTCTCTCTCTCTCTCTCCTCAAGATACCGTAACTGGAAATCATGCAAAGTAATAGGTCCTGACGAGATTGTACATCTTTATCCCATGGAGAGAATGGCCTTAACTAGACTGGAATAGATCGTTTGTTTCAACTCGTCCTTCTCAAATGAAGAGAAAAGAATCAACGAATGTCTAATTGCGTTTAAAGCTCAGCCCACCCCTCTACTTCAGTGTTATTATTATTATTATCATTATTTAATGCTAAGGTATAACCCTAGTTGGAAAAGCAGGATGCTATAAGCCCAGGGCCCGAACAGCCCAGTGAGGAAAGGAAACAAGGCAAAATTAAATATTTTATGAATAGTAACATTGAAATAAATATTTCCTATATAAATTATAAAAACTTTAACGAAACAAGAGGAAGAAAAAACAGATAGAAAATTGTGCCCGAGTGTACCCTCAAGCAGAGAACTCTAACCAAAGATAGTGGAAGACCATGGTACAGAGGATATGGCAATACCCAAGACTAGAGAACAATGGTTTGATTTTAGAGTGTCCTTCTCCAAGAAGAGCTGCTTACCATAGCTAGAGTCTCTTCTACCCTTACCAAGAGAAAAGTAGCCACTGAACAATTACATTGCAGTAGTTAACCCCTTGGGTGAAGGAGAATTGTTTGGTAATCTCAGTGTTGTCAGGTGAATGAGGACAGAGGAGAATCTGTAAAAAATAGGCCAGACTATTCGGTGTCTGGTAGGCAAAGAACCGTAACTAGAGAGAAGGATCCAATGTAGTACTGTCTGGCCAGTCAAAGGACCCCATAACTCTCTAGTCTAGTGGTAGTATCTCACCGGGTGGCTGGTGACCGGGCCAACTTACCATA
>NC_090726.1:167793463-167794685 GCF_036898095.1 Palaemon carinicauda
TCCTGCTACCTTAGCCACTTTACATCTATTTTTCTTCCTTTCTCTCCTTATACCTCTCCATTTCTTTTATATTTTCTTCTTTTCACCTCTGTTCCTGTTTCTCTTTCTAACTTACTTATTTAGCTAGGCTATTTCTGGCTTTATACACATCTGGTAAACCCATTCTAGTTTAGTCAGGTCTTTGATCTAATCTAATTTAGTCAGGCGTCGACAAGATAAGAAGGGTCACCTCATCTCTCTCTCTCTCTCTCTCTCTCTCTCTCTCTCTCTCTCAAAAAAAAAGTAATATGGTAGGCACAACAAGGTGTGTTACGAGACTTCAAAATGGTAAGTCACCGATGATAGAAATGTATGAAAATACATTAAGCAATGCAAAAGCTGTAATTTTATTTGAAGGTATGTTATTGTTGCTGTTAGTAATGATACAAAATAAACTACACAGGTCTGCGTTGGATGGCTGACTGATATGTTAAACAATGACTGATGGAACGTCTCAATGCACACCCCTTGAGTATGACTAAACAACAATATCACCCATACAAAAATGATTTTTAGAATCGAATCAATAATATAGGTTTCGAAGGTTCATCATCTGATCTAGTATATACTACCAAATACTACAATTGTACTATTTTACCATCTAGAAATTTATAGCTTCGTCAGCCTTCTTGAAATGTGGGGTTCCATGAGATTTAGTTCTCATTCATCTTGAGGGTCATCGTCACATATTCCTGTGATGTTGATCATTCGTGGAACAAAACATACACGCATACACACACCTAGACATATACATACACGCACACACAAATATATATATATATATATATATATGTGTGTGTGTGTGTGTGTGTATTTGTGTGTCTATATATAGGTGAGTGTATGTTCGTGCGCGTTTTCATATGTATGTAAGAATACATGTGCTCGATAAACCAGAGTAACCTTTTGATTCATGAATGAAATACTCCTTAATGTAATTTGGCCAAGCTTATTCTATGTGGTTAAAACTGTTTGAACTCCTCCTATTAGAAAGTTCAATGATCGTATCTCACACTTTTTTCTATTTGTATTCAGTAACAAACGTTGATCTTGATTACATCCAAATTCATTAAATCTAAGGTTTCCCTCTAATCCAAAACCTTCCGTTCAATTTGATATTCTCAGAAATGTAATTCCCTGGAGTGCACGTTTAATAAGTTGTTATCGTGAACGACGTCTAATCTCC
>NC_090726.1:167795185-167797685 GCF_036898095.1 Palaemon carinicauda
TGTGTTGTGAGTATAATTATATTATATATATATATATATATATATATATATATATATATATATATATATATATATATATATATATATATAAATATATATATATATATATATATGTATATATATATATATATATATATATATATATATATATATATATATATGTATATATATATATATATATATATATATTATATATATATATATTTATATTTTTATGAATATAATTATATACACACGCACATATATATATATGTATATATGTATATATATATATATATATATATATATATATATATATATATATATATATATGTACATGTACTTATATGTAAATATATAAATATATAAATATATAAATATATATAAATATATATATGTATATATATATATATATATATATATATATATATATATATATATATATCTATATATATATATATGTGTGTGTGTATATATATATATATATATATATATATATATATATATATACAGTATATACATATACATATATATATATATATATATATATATATGTATATATACATATATATACATATATATGTATATATATACACATACATATATATGTGTATATATATATATATATATATATATATATATATATATATATATATATATATATATATATATTTATATATGTATATGTATATATATACATATATATATATATATATATATATATATATATATATATATATATATATGCACACATACACACACACGAACATATATCTATATATATATATATATATATATATATATATTTACATACATACATATATATATATATATATATATATATATATATATATTTACATACATACATATATGTATATATATATATATATATATATATATATATATTTATATATATATATATATATATATATATATATATATATATATATATATATATATATATACATATATATATATATATATTTATATATATATATTATATATATATATATACACATACATATATATATATATACATATATATATATATATATATATATATATATATATATATATATATATATATATATATATTCATATGTGTGTGTGTGGGTGTGTGTATTTCTGTTTGTGTCCTGATGCTATGTCATAATTGTGAGCCCTAAATGTAATTTAAAGGCCATATACTGATTGAATCCCCAATAACAAAACCCGGTAACAATTCTATTAGATTCTTATTGGCAGATTTAGTTTTAAGCCATTGAAATAATATTAAGGAATTATGGGTAGGGGAAAACAGTCTTTTTAATTAAGCATCCTGTCTTAGGACGGTCTACATTTGTTGCTGGTATGATATCTAATGGCATATACATTACAGTTAAGGAAGTGATGACCCTTTCAGTGTGAGTAAACATTCCATAGTGTGTGTGCTGAAGTACTTAATTTTCTTCTCTCTACATTTGCTCGGGTTAGTTACACTCGTCACTTGTAGTCCACTCTCATGACAGATTATATCCAAATTAAAAAATTTTTGAAATAGAAAATATGTAATACATGGAAATGCTCCTGTGATACCTTTTTATATAACAATATATGTAAAAATATTTACTACCTTATTATTGAACTGGTAAACTGTCCATGAGAGAGTTATAAAATACTTGAATGATAGGCTTAACATATATATATATATATATATATATATATATATATATATATATATATATATATATATATATATATATATATATATATATATATATTCATGACTATTTAAGTATATTGTGTGCCTGAACGTTTTTTTATATAGTTAAACAGTCACTGCTTTACAAAGAGAGGCTAGATTATGGTGTTTCAGTGAAAGCCAGCAAATTCTACTCCGATGGGCGATGCAACAACTAATGCAATTTCCAATCAATTTCTACGTTCCTTTGAATATCCTCACGGAATGTTACACCGAAGCTGTATAAATAGGTCCATTTATAGTGCAAATACACGAAAATATCTCAGGGCTGGTCTAGTTTGAAATTAATTTAGTTTACATTTTGTACTGTTGATTTTCTTCTTTGCACTCATCTAATAATTACAATTGAGAGTTGACTGCCAGTCTATCTGATGAAAATTATATCCTACAAGTAATTAAAGAAATGTTCAACAAAAAAACCAATAGAAATATAGTTAGATAGGTGTTGAGCATAATGTGGAAGTTATTATTAAACTACCGTATAATACTCCATTATGGTAGTATTACTCAAGCTAGAAGTTTTGCTTCTGTAGAATACAGTATTATTTGGCCTTTCAGGAAAGGATATCTGAAAAGCAATCTGAAAGCAATCCTACTAGATATTTGTGGTAAAAAAGACCATTGATCTTCGAAAACCTGCTTACCTCCTACCAGATGACCCACCTACAGTTCACCTCTCTAGATTAAGGTGCCTTATTCAACATGTACAGTATGTAATTTTTTAAGGGGGGAGCCATGTACCACTGATTTGTCACACAATCGTACAGAGTAACGACATTT
>NC_090726.1:167802685-167812685 GCF_036898095.1 Palaemon carinicauda
ACTGATCAGTGTTTTAACATTCAATATAGTTCCTCAAAAAATATATTTATATATACTAAAATAACTCTCCAACTTACATGGCTCGGTATATTTACTACCTTCATAGCAATTTGGAATCAATATATGCAACATACTGTATATTTCGCTATCTTATTTTTTTTTAATGCGGTAGATATGAAGAACGATAAATTAGGATTCCAGAAATAATAGTAAAAGATTCCTTTCATTTAGTTTTCTGTACCTCCCTTTTTATGACAATCATATCTCTGGGAGCAGTATATACATACATATATATATATATATATATATATATATATATATATATATATATATATATATATATATATATGTATATATATACATATATATATATATATATATATATATATATATATATATATATATATATGTATATATATATATATATATATATATATATATATATATATATATATATGTATATATATATATATATATATATATATATATATATATATATATATATATATATATATATATATATATATACTGTATATATACATATATATGTATATGATATATATATATATATATATATATATATATATATATATATATATATATATATATATATATATATATATATATAAATATATATATATATATATATATATATATATATATATATATATATATATATATATATATATATATTATGCATACAGTATGTATATGCATGGATAGTTAAATTATTTACAAAAAAAGGCTTAGTATCAGTTTTTTTTTCAGTAATCAGCAGAATAGAATATATGATATGAACAGAATCCTTTGATCCAAATCATTACCTTTTATGTTTTTTTTTCTTTAACCCGTTCCTTTGATTCTTCTTAATCCCGAATGTATGAATTACATCATTTGGAGAAGGAAAAAGAAGCCAGTAAAAAAACAAAAATAATTATAACGTAAACTGACTTACGCCTTTTTTTTAAAGAGCTAGTGGAGAGTAAAGATCTAATAGGTTTTATCTTTGAATTCGTTAGCCTGTATCATTTCCTGGTGATCTTTCATTGTGCAGTTATACCAACCCCCTGGATACAAAAATTATTTAATGCAGGTGAAAATATAGCTATATATTAGTTTAATGAGATTGGTGTTACTATATAGAAATGAGACGTAGTATAACAATGTAACATTGCCAAACAGATTTTATATTTTTGAGAAAAAAGCCTTTAGAAGAATTTTGGGAGTTACATGGCAGGACAGGATTAAAAATGAAACTATAGGAGACATCACTCGAGTACAATATGTGGAGTAGATCATGGTGAGGGGTAGATGGAGATGGTTTGGGCATGCTCTTCTCACTCTGCAAGAAATATTAGTTAACCAAACTTTTATCTGGGGTCCACAAGGCACTAGAAGTGTTGGAAAACCAAGGCCTACATGGCTAAGGACCGTGAAGCGTGAAGTAGGAGATGATGAATGGAGAAGTATTGATTTAAAAGCTTAAAAAAATGACAACCCACAAAATCTAACCGATGCCCTTTGCGGCAATAAGTGTAAGAGGAGATGATTATGTTGATGATGATTAACAAATTTGTAGGGCTGATAACCTTAAAATTTCACCAGAATAGTTCATTTTATGATATAATCATCAAACTTCACATGAAGGTTCTTTGTGGTATTCTTATGAAAATAAAACTTTGAGACACTCAAATTTTCTTTTTTCAAGATGGCTGCCACATTTTTAAAATGGTGGGAAAATCCCCGATTTTCCAAATGTAAGGTTTTGACAAGTGGGTCATATGAAGCACTTTTGATGACCAGTGGACTAGATTTGAGGGAAAACCCCTATATTCATGTTAATTGTCACTATAAATAATATGTCGTGAACATTCTAAAGTGCGCATGCACAAACTTTTACCCAAATTATTAATCATATCAGTAATTGGGTGATTGAACTTCATATTTTACCAAATTAGTTTCTTTGATAATTAATTTATACAGACTTGCTAGTTCATCATTTTATAGTATAATTAATATTGCTTATAACTCACCAGGGGTTTCTTACAAAATTGCAGTCAAAAACATAATAGCGGCATAAAAAAGTTGGTTATTTATTTACTCCCAAGCAGCGCAACTTCGGCTATATCAGGGAAATGAACATGAAATGGATGATAAAATGATCGTGGAAGGAGGATAAAATGAACATGAAATAATAATAAAGTGAGATGGAACACAAAGCCAATCAGGTCAACCTGTTTATACTTAAATGAAGGGATGGGTAAGATCCGGCAATTTAGTTTGCTTCAGGGGATCATACAGTTTCAAGGAGCTGGTTGCTTACGATACCAGGCATACTGGTGCAACTAGCTGTCGTGAAAGTTGGCATTGGGTATAGTGTCAGCTTTATTAAGTCTCCCATATGCACCTTGATTCGCCCCATATATAAAGGTGTCGTACCTGAATTGACGGGAATGTGCCAACGCGGGAAAGCCGAGCCAAGAAGGACGAGGCTTTTGTCTTTTGGATGGTGTACAGATCGCATGGGAGTTAAATGGCGATATATGAACGATCACGCTAGACGTAGAGGTAACAGCATCGAACACAGTCGTATCCCATACAATGAAGTGTATTTATAAGTTGATGGTGGTAAAAGGATAATCTCTCGGATTTTCAACTGTCGAAGTATCAAATTTGTGCTGTAGTTGCTAAAAAATACTCTGGATAGGTAATCTCAATTGAAGAATTTTATATATATATATATATATATATATATATATATATATATATATATATATATATATGTATATATATATATATATATATATATATATATATATATATATATAGATATATATATATATATATATATATATATATATATAATATATATATATATATATATATATGTATATATATATATATATATATATATATATATATATATATATATATATATATATATATATATACATACATATATATATATATATATATATATATATATATATATATATATATATATATATATGTATATATATATATGTTGTGTTATTGCATTTTGAAGTGTCAAAAAGACTGTTTGTCAATATCTACTAATGAAAAAAGGGAAACTGATCCTACTAAATGCTTTACCTGTCACGTAGACAAAGACGAAACATTGATGTCACCTAAGGATAATTCAGATAAGAGCGAATCGGGGTATACTATATTGACAAAGAAAATTCTAGAGTTCAGAAAACTAAATGAAATGCCCATTGCTTTAGATGTTAGACGAATTGAAGATGGTTAAGGAATAGAAGAAACACTGATGAGGAATAATGAACAGTACAATCATTCGTGTTGAATAAAATTGTACAACACTAAACTATATAGGGCTAGAAAACGAAGATCAGGAGTGGACAGTGATGATGAAAGTGATTCAACTAAATATACGAGAAAAAAGACCTCCCAAGCGCTAGGTAAAATGGATGTTGCGATATATTTTTTATGTGAAAAAGAGTACCATTTCAGAACTTCTTGAAGCGATGGGAATGCGGCTCAATGGCAGAGTTAACCGTTGTGCAAAAACACTACAAGATAAGGAGCTGCTTGCAAAGCTTATTTCAGGTGATGCCGTAGCTAAGGATTTCAAGTACCATCCAAAATGTTTAACAGCTCTATACAATACAGAAAGAAAGTTACTATACGGTCGTGAAACAGCTATGGACCAAAAAAACGTCGACTCTGGCGATGAACTGGTATTTGCAGAGCTCATAACACATATAGTGGAATGCCAAAAAGCCAGACCTACAGACATGCAGAATTTCATGATAGTAAGTTCTGATACAGATGCTGTAGTTATTGGTATTTCATTGTTTGCAGACTTGAATATAGAAAGTCTAGGGATTGCTTTTGGGAAAGGGAAGGATTTGAGATGGATCCCTTTACATGAAATATCTAATCACTAGGGCCAAAAGCAAGAGGATTGCCATTTTTTTCACGCCTTTTCTGGTTGTGATACAGTGTCTGCATTTGCTGGTAGAGGTAAGAAGTCGTGCTGGCAAGCATGAAATGGTTATCCTAAGGCAACAGTGGTTTTTACAAGACTTAGTTCGCCTACAGATGACTTATCATCTTCTGACATGAGAGTCATTGAAGAGTTTGTGGTGTTGATGTACGACCGCTCTAGTACCACAAACAAAGTCGATGAAGCAAGGTTTGAAGTGTTTGCACGAAAACAGAAGCCTTATAATTCCATCCCACCCTCTAGGGCAGCTATAGTAGAGCATGTAGAGCGAGCTGTAATGCAATGGAGTCAGTCTGTAGTCAGTCTGTAGTTCGCATTATGAAATTACCTTTATCAGAAAGTTAAGGGTGGCAAAAAGATGACAATGTTTGGGCATCTTATTGGAACAGCTTGCAGCCAATAGCAGCTCTTAAAATGTGAGTGTGAAAGAATTTGTAATGGGAATTGTAATTGCTATAGGTCAGGATTGCAATGCACAGCATTATACACCTGTGCATGTGAAGATACATGAATCAATATGACTTTCTCAGTCTAATTTCACGCATGCGTTTTGCTGTTTTTACAAAATTGTTTGTTACAGTGAATACTGACTTATATATAGATATTTTACCTCAAATCTAGGCCACTGGTCATCAAAATTACTTCATATGGTCATTTTATCAAATTCTGGAATGGAATTTTGCCACCATTTATTGAAATAATTGGCGGCCATCTTGAAAAGTGAAAAAAATTGAGTGGCTCACAGTTTTATTTCTGTAAGAGCATCACAGGCAAGCTTTGTGCAAAGTTTTATGTTTGTATCATAAAATGAAGTATTTTGCCAGGTATCCGCTCCACTAAATTTGATAAACAAAATTTTCCTTACAAGTTTTAACAAATATATGTAATATTTCTTGAAAACGGTAACCAAAATTCATTACGTATACTGGTAATGGTTTCTTAGAAGAATAATAAACAAAGGAAGAGAGATTGGAAAGTAACAAATGAAAACCTACCAGAATAAACTACATAAACTGAAATGATAATAATATAGCTTTTGATCTCTGAACTTTGTCTCAGTAACTAAAATAAAGGTATCATGTTTTACTAGATTCTTATGCGATATTATTCAAATTTTTAGATAAGAGGGTTAATTTAATATCCCAATGCAATAGGTAAAAGATAATATTCATGGTTGCCACAAAATTTAATAAAAATCTGTAACATTAACTATAAGTATGACTTCTTTTTTGAGAAAGAGGATGATATCGATGTTTTAAAACATCAATCATACCCATAAACGTACAGATCAGTATATGTTTGTTCGTATGTACTCACCACAGCCATGTTGTATATCATAAGATACAATCACATTGATGAGAGTTTTTATGAATATGTTAGTGATAATTGATTATTTATATATCAAACTAGACTGCTATACTTTTTTCTGTATCATATAAGGACAACGTAAATTTCATCAATCTCATTAAGATGCAATATTTCACAGACATATTTCTTTTTTAAATCATATACATATGGCTCTATATGCACTTTTATGGAAATTTTGATAGCCATCATTCCGCAATTCCAGTAAATATCATCTTAGCAAGTTTTTCTTTCTAATTCCCTTTATGATAATACATACACTTCATTTATTTCAATAACGCTAAACCGTTGATTTCCCCCAATATCTCGCTGCTGATGACTGCCAGCTCTTGATATTGTTAAAAATAATAGACAGTAGTGTCATCCATCGTCCATTTATATTTTTTGGGGAAGTAAATGGAATTTTCCAGTCATTGAACTGTTTGCTTTTAAGGGAAGCTGCACGTTGCCCAATGTAAGTTTTTGATAAGCTTTCTTGACAAAGAAAGTTATTTGAAGTTGAATACTCATAGTTCTAACGATAGAAAGTACGGTATTAATTGATTTTGGTCTTACTACTAATGACTCTTGTCCCCAGATAAATCTTAAAAAAATATTTTATAGATCAGCAGCTATTGGTGTGTGTGTGTGCTTATGAGGACGAAACATTACATCATTAATGAATCCTATTCAAAATATCTATTAAAATCAGGTTCAATAAGAGTGATAAGTTGTATTCTTAAAACAATTTATCTGATTGGTTAGGAAAAAAATGGTAAGAAATCTTTTTGATAATGTATATATTTCCCATTATTGGTTTATATTTTTCACAAGAAATAGTGTAGATAATATTTAAATGATTCTCCTTCAAAAATATTCAATCTAAAATACCACAAGTGGAAGAATACTGTTATTTTGAGAACTGCAACTTTTATTAACAAATTACACTTTGGTCACCATATTGGAAATCAAATTGGCGAGAGAGAGAGAGAGAGAGAGAGAGAGAGAGAGAGAGAGAGAGAGAGAGAGAGAGAGAGAGAGAGAGAGAGAGAGAGAGAGAGAGATTTTATGATACCCAACGTAGTATTTCCTTTTATATCAGATACTGGAAATTTGTAAGCGTTTCAATTTATAAGGAAGATAATGTTTTTACCAATAATTTCAGCTGAATATTAAAAGTTTTGTTCTCTTAAACATTAGTATATATGATCTAATAATTACACTGGATTTTATTTTGTATCATAAATTTCTGAGCATACAACATTTGTGGCAGTTTACGTTAACCTACATTTCTATATACTGGGAAAATTTTATCTTCTAAATTAATCTTTACCATTGCTCTTGGATAAATTGATAACTTTATCTGCTGGCCCATTTATTTTTTCTTACTACCATACATAACAAATAGAAATAGAGGTATGGTTACGTTTTTAAAGAAGCGTTGTAGGAACAAATTAACATTCAATGAAATTTATACATAAGCCTGTGTTGCATTACAGTTACAAACAAAATTTAGCAGCAGAGAATAGTATAAATAGTTTATGGGTGTATATATTTTTTTTCAAGTAAAAATACGTTTCTTTAAGACACTCACATAACCTTTTACGTTGTATGCAGTAAAACTTCAAAAGAATGATAAAAAAAAAAAATAACTTTCAACACTTAGATATAGCCTTTTTTCAACGAAATGATTGTATATATTTTTTTTAAATATTCTTTTATAGATCCTAGCGCATAATCTTTTCAGACGTTGACAAAGTTATTATAATTATTTTTTTTTTGTATAAAACTTTCGATAACTCCCGTACATTGATTTTTATATTTCATTTGAAAATATTCCCCAAAAATCTGAATTATACTGTAGCTATAGGAAAGTGAGATATTCCTCAAAAAATTTTCATTCTCAGAGAAACTAGTCCAATAGCTATATACTATCAGCTTTTGTATTTAAATTAAACCAATTTCATGACGACGATGATTTATCTAAGATTACGTTCCTTTTAAAAGTTCACAGTTGCTTAAATTACATATTTGTAACATGTGTAATTTAATTTTCATAAGTTGAATTCCCATTCCCTATCATCCACTTTGTTTTTTAGTATCAATATGGAATTAACTAGACGTATTAGTGAAAAAAAAAAGAAAAAAAAACTTTCTATTTATGAGTACCAATTTGTGTTTACATATTCCTCACGCTTTTCCATACTCAAATTCAGGCTGCTACGCCATCAAAATTTCCTACACCGTCGTTAAAAAACCATCAGCTTCATATATGACTTTCTGGAATAGTAACCTAGTACGATCTTGATGTACAGAGAGAGAGAGAGAGAGAGAGAGAGAGAGAGAGAGAGAGAGAGAGAGAGAGAGAGAGAGAGAGAGAGAGAGAGAGAGAAGTCGTGGTTTTACACTGTTCATTTCTTATCCAGTGTCGTTCTTTGTACTCACGTAAGACAAATATACATTTAAATTTAAACTATCCAATAATTTGTTTTCCTTCTCGATCTTGAGATATTGTTAAGGTTTGCTCATAAGAAAAACAAAATCTATACAAGTAACGAATAGTATTATTATTAGATTTTTTTTTTATTATTATCACTAAGGCCTAAGTAAAGGATGCTGGCGTTTCAACAGAGGGGTTTACACGGTATTTCGTTTTTGTTTCTTCATTTTTGCAGAAATAAGGGCAGAAACATTAATAAACGGATATAGAACCATATATTTTAGTCTTAGTAATTACTAGCATTCGTTAATTTTCCTGATAAGTTAAGTATATACTTTTCTTGCGAATAAAAATAGGTTTTAAGAAGTTATGATGTTTTGAATTAATTTTTCATTTATTATCTATTACTAGTTTCATATTTCTTGGAGAAATGAACGACAGTATTAATCAAAATAGATGGATTCTCTTTCATAAGCAAGAGCTAAGCGCTAAACGTTATTCTCTCATATTATAATTAATTATAACGTTTTATTAAAAAAAGTAATAGTATCGTATATATAATTCCACAAAATATAATAATATTAGTTATTATATTGCCTAATACCAAAGTCCTGAAGGAGGATGAATAATATACTTTTTCATGACTATGTTGACATATAACATGACTTTTAATATTATAGCATGGGAATTAATTTTCATTATTTGCATGGCATATAAACGACCATCATGAATTATCAACAGATTATCAAAATCAAATTTACCATTCATATGTTACTGCGATTGATGTAATTTGGCACAAATCTCGTGGTAAAAACTGTTCTTTTCGGTGTCTCTCCTGGTATATATAGTCTATCTATACAGTAAAATTAGATTAAAAACAAATAGGATATACTGTCTAGTAGGACAACCTCCGTTTAAATACCATTAAACAGATATATAAATTCCCTTATACAATTAGGTATCTAGAAAAATTCTCTCACCATCCAGGTTGATATCCTGATACAATGTATATAAGCCCCAATTTGGAACATATGGTAAAATTGAATTGATGTAAAACCTTTCACTTTCATTTTAAATATAAAATATTGTGAATGTTAATTGGGTAGAAATTGGTATTACGCCGCAAACAAATTATGATATGCAGAGACAATTTATCGATGTGTCTAAGTCTCCAGATATCTGATGCAATATCCGATAATATTATCTCAGCCAAGGTTACTGTTGGGAGATGCTATTGAAGTGGTCAATGATTTTTATCATATTGCCTATGATTGAACTAATATCATTTGGAATATCTATTTGGTTAGGTAGATTTCATGTAATCCCTACCTAAATTTTCATATAGATTTTTGCAATTGAATGTTTGTCTATAATTAATCATATGACCTATCGATGGAAAAATATATATTTGGCTAGCAATGAATTTCTCATTCATTTTTCTCAATTTCCAATCATGATTATTTCTTGAATGTCAATACAAGTGTAGGTCGTATGCAATTGATAAGAGCTCGCCCAATTAAAAAGTCAAGGGAATTATCAACAATCGTAATAGTTGCTTGTTAAATAGGCCAGCTATTAAACGCTAATTTTCATTCAATTACCAGCGTCTTGAATACAAGAAAAAAGAGAATTTTTGTGTATACAGTAATTTATATGAGTGAAAGTGAAGAAAAAAAAACACTGTTTTTACCCCTGACTGTATTTTTGTTCTTTGTTACCTTTCTTGGAGTTACTAAAATTTTACATGTATATTTTACAGGGAATTCTGTTTATTTTCAAAAGAAGGAAATTAAGTATTTTCATCTCTGCAAGATATTACTATGCTTTACCTCAGCTTTTCACTTGAAATGGTGATAATCTGAGGACATTGGTATGGTATGATGATTTGTGATCCATTTTTTTTTCATATTCTGTAATGCCATGATGCCAGTATTATATTAAAAATCTGTCAAATTGCTATATAGAGCGATGTGCTCTCCCTCTCTCTCTCTCTCTCTCTCTCTCTCTCTCTCTCTCTCTCTCTCTCTCAATATATATATATATATATATATATATATATATATATATATATATATATATATATATAGTTATATATATATATATATATATATATATATATATATATATATATGTATATATATAGTTATATATATATATATATATATATATATATATATATATATATATATATATATATATATATATAGTGTGTATATATATTTATATAT
>NC_090726.1:167817685-167820185 GCF_036898095.1 Palaemon carinicauda
ACCCAGGGAAGTTGAGTAAACCAGTTGTAATCCCTGCAGCGAGACATCAAAGCTGCTTTGAGGGTGCGATGAAAACGTTCAACCATTCCATTGGCAGCGGGGTTGTAGGCCGTTGTCTGATGTAGGGTGATGCCCAGGAGATTAGCTAATGACGTCCACGATTGAGAGGTGAAAGTGGTTCCCCTGTCAGAAGTAATATGCTCAGGGATACTGAATCTTGAAATCCATCCAGAGAGTAAGGCAGATGTACATGAGGCGGACGTTGCAGTTTCCATGGGAATGGCTTCAGGCCAACGAGTGGAACGGTCGATGACGGTAAACAGGTAACGATGTCCTTGTGATGTGGGTAGGGGGCCTACAACGTCGACGTGAATGTGTGCGAAACGACGCTGAGGTTGAGGAAAGGTGCCCACTCCTGAATCCGTGTGTCGATGTACTTTGGAAGTTTGGCAAGAAGTACAGGCGTGGACCCAATCCTTAGCATCCTTATAAATGCCTTGCCAAATGAACTTTGCCTTCAGCAGCTGTGCAGTAGAACGGCACGAGGGATGTGAAAGGCCGTGAATGAAATCAAACACCTGTCGGCGCATGGGAGCAGGAATCCTAGGTCGCGGTCTACCAGTACTAACGACACAGAGGAGGGTGGTGTTGGAGTCTTCGAGGGGAAAATCTTCCCAACGGAGGGACATGCAGGATGTCCTACAAGCTTGATACTCTGGATCCTGTTGTTGGGCTTCAGCTAGGGCGTTGTAATCCAATCCCAGTTGAATGGCAGCCAACGTGTTTCTTGACAGGGCAACGGCAACGGGATTCATTTTCCCAGGGAAGTATTGGAGGGTGCAATTGTATTCAGCCACGGCGGAGAGATGTCGGCGTTGACGGGCGGACCAGGCGTCAGACTGTCGAGTGAAGGCGTGCACCAGAGGCATGTGGTCTGTGCGAATGACGAAGGGCGTACCTTTTAAGAAATGGCGAAAGTGACGGACAGCCAAGTGCACCGCCAGCAATTCTCGATCGAAGGTAGAATAACCCGATTCTGCCTTGGACAGTTTTTTGCTGAAGAAGGCCAATGGGCGGGGTGAGCCTTTGACCACCTGCTTGAGTACTGCACCAATAGCCACGTCGCTGGCATCGGTGGAGAGAAGGAGAGGGGCGTGTGGGAAAGGAAAAGTGAGAGCCGCAGCAGTTGATAGGGCCTTCTTTGCATTGCAGAAGGCTTGCTTCTTGAAGGGGACCCCACTTCAGGTCCTTTGGCTTGCCCTTGAGGGAGGCGTAGAGGGGAGAAAGAGTGGCGGCAATAGATGGCAGAAAACGGTGATCATAGTTGATCATGCCCAAGAATTCCTGCAGAGCTTTGACGGTCGAGGTCGCGGGGAAGATCTGAACGGCTGCTACCTTATCAGGGAGGGGATGGACTCCTTCAGGAGTGATACGGTGCCCTAAGAACGACACTTCATTGGCGCCAAAGGTACACTTGTCGTACCGGACTACAAGGCCGTTTTGTTGCAGGCGGTCGAGCACGATGCACAGGTGACGGAGGTGTTCCTCTTTTGAGGAGGAGAACACAAGTATGTCGTCCACATAACATACACAGAAAGGGAGGTCCCCTAAGATGCCATCCATGAGACATTGAAACGTTGCCCCAGCATTACGAAGGACAAAACAGGAGTAATTGAAGGTGTATGTACCAAACGGAGTGGTGATGGGGGTCTTGGGGATGTCTTCTGGGTTCATAGGCACCTGATAATACCCCTTCAGGAGGTCGAGCGTAGAGAAAACCTTCGCTTTGTGCAGGTAGGAGGTCACATCAGCAATGTTTGGGAGGGGATAGTGATTTGGTTCTGTTTGCATGTTCAGGCGCCTGTAATCCCCGCACGGACGGAGGGAGCCGTCTTTCTTCAGAACGATGTGTAAGGGTGACGACCATGGGCTGGAGGCCTTTTGGCAAAGGCCCATTTTCTCCATTTCCGCGAACGTTTATTTGGCGGCTGCCAATCGTTCCGGTGCCAGACGTTTGAATTTTGCGAAGACTCGGGGTCCCGTCATCTTGATATGGTGATAAATACCGTGCTTGGCAGGAAAAACTTCCTGGTACGGCGTGAGGAGGTGGGCGTAGGCATCCGTGGGTGCGCTGATGTGGAGAGCGAGGTTAGAGGGGGCGGGTTGAAGAGGTGTTGACAAGTACGAGTCTGCGTTGACTAAATCGTCGGTGGGCGACATCGACCAGAAGGTGGAAATGAGAGAGGAAATCCGCACCGAGGATTGGCATTGTGACGTCAGCAACGAGAAACTTCCAATTGAATTTACCGTTTCCGAATGATAATGTGAGGTTCTCGTAACAGTAGGTGGGTATCGCAGATCCGTTGGCAGCTACCAAGCAGACGTCGGCAGATGTAGACAGACTACGTCATGCCTTGAAGAGTTTCCTTGGCAAAAGAGAACGACAAGCACCCGTGTCTACCAAAAACCGCACAACCGTTCCTGCATCCTGTAAAAAGAA
>NC_090726.1:167825185-167837673 GCF_036898095.1 Palaemon carinicauda
CTTGTTTTGTACTCAAAGAATGTTAAAAGTTACCCAGTATTCAAAATAACTTTCGGCATGACATAAAATTTTGCTAGTTGGCCTTCCTGGTACATAGAATAGAAAAGAAAAAAAAAGTTTTAAGTGAAAAAAATTCAAAACAAAATAAGTCTTTGTTATATCAAGAGTACTATTATTCAAAATCTGGTGAAAATGATACTAAGAATCATAAGGATAATGAGAACTTCATATCGAATTACATAAAGAATTATACAGATAACAATTATTCGGACAAAGTCTCGTCATAAGTTATCAGAATTTATGGCTCTCATTTGGTTACTTTAGGCATTTTAATTTAATTCCTTGATGCCATGAAAGCAGTATTTCTGGCTCATACGGGGTTTCCAACATTACTTCTTCTGTGTCTGAGAGCGTTTTTATATGTTTTTGCAAGATGAAGTAATTTTTATGTTATATGTTTTAAACCACTATTTTCTTCAGGTGAAAATATAAGTGAAACTAAGTGATGTTTATGAACAGTTTCATTTTAGAATTCAATTTGAAGTAAAAAAAAAAAACCTAGGTACTATTCCTTGTCTAATTATTCTTATTACTGTTATATAACAATAAAAACTAAGTTGAAAGAATTTCTTTCAACTCTGAGGAATATTTTGTTTTCTACTGTTATATACACGTGGAGACGTAGAAAATATATCAAATCCTGTTGACTTACAGGTGTCTCTGGGTTAGTAGTATAATATTTTTGAAATAAGCTTCTGAAGATTCTGGAAATAATGTCAGACGAAGAGAGAGAGAGAGAGAGAGAGAGAGAGAGAGAGAGAGAGAGAGAGAGAGAGAGAGAGAGAGAGAGAGAGAGAGAGAGAGATCAAATATCTTTATATAGCCATATTAAAACAAAACCTCATTGGTCATAGCACCCCATCCAGCAGACACCAGTATCACAACTAAATCCCTGTCTGATCCCCTGGAATGGCCTGTCCTGGAATTTTATGAGATTCAAAATCATCCCGAATTTCTTGAGTCCTTGCTTGGTATAAAAAAGGAATCCAGTAAAAAGAGGACCTGAAAATTAAAATGGACGTAGTAGATTAGATGATTGGCAATGAAAATATATTATAACTTAAAGAAACCGATGAAACAATAATTTAATGCCTCAACTGATTTCTATCCTTGATATAATTTACACTCTGCTGTAAGATCTAATAAATCATTATTACTATTTATACCACTTGAGAAATCTAAACATATATAATGATATAGTAAGTAATGTTTTTGTTTTAGCAGCAATGATAGTAATGCTAGAAGTTATAGAAATACTAATTCAGTTAAGGTTACATTAAAAGGACAGTACCAAAAACCGTGATTGTGTGAATTATCAACAATAATTTAGGTGGATATAGATCACCAAAGAATATATCTTTTAAAAAAAGAATATATTGTAATTTGGATTACATATATACATTCGAAAGTTAACAATAAACATTTATATTAGTTTTGATATTTATTTCTAATTTTGGTCGTGAAACTTTTTTATACAAATAAGAATTTTTCATGCTTATCCAGAAATAGTTTGAAATAATAAAATACAGTGTCTTACACTAACTGTCAGTAAACAACAAGTATGCGTGATTAGATTATATTGAAGACGTACCCAGTACTATAAATCACAACTCCAATAAATTTAAATATTTACTTTTAAATAGTTTCAAAAGAAGATATACAATTAAACATGAATAAACATTCTTTTTATGGTGAAGTTCCAGACATGACGTAACCAACACATGAAAGAAAGACTATAAAATGTCCAAAGAAATGGGACATCCATTGTCCATGTTTCTTGTGCTTTATTCCCTTTGTGTCTTCTTTGAAAGAGAGATTCATAACAGGTCAGGATAAAAGCAGAGGAAAATTCTATTTCAATGAAAAGTTCCTGATAAGTAACGTTGAAACTTGAACCTGTTTGCATTATTATTCAGTTTAATAAGAAAAAGATACTTTCTAAATACTTGATGTTCCAAAGGAGAGAGAGAGAGAGAGAGAGAGAGAGAGAGAGAGAGAGAGAGAGAGAGAGAGAAGAGAGAGAGAGAGAGAGAGAGAGAGAGAGAGAGAGAGAAGGGCGTTTTATTTTCATTACAAAAAGAACCTATGATTGAATATCATCCACATAGGACATAAGAAGCTTTGCTTTTTTTGTAACGGAGGAAATGGTTTTCATAAGCAAAACTATATGTATACTTCGTCACTTGTAAAGGTAACATTATATTAGACTTAAAAATTTGTAGCTATAGATATAAATTAAAATATCAATATAACACTCTTCACATCGTCAATATTAGAATTCTCTTCCATGAAAAATTCATTACCTATATAAGCTCTTTTCCTCTATGCTTCCCGATGTAATCGTAATTCTTATACATCTCTTTTGGCAGTAGCTTCTGAAACACCTCCATTGTCCTTTTGTCCCTTTCTCTATTTAGGAAGGATCCTACTTTCTTCTCTTCAACTGCCTCTCTTCCTTTACGCGGCCTTTGTCGTCATGTCAACTGCAGGTCGATTCCTTTTGTGCCTGGAATATTTGTGTGCAAAGCAGCAGCGACTGACTCCCTTTTCCAATAAATGGAGTCATTCCTTCATGGGAGTTTCCTATTTGGATGTATTTCCCCTTTGTGTTTCTTGAAGTAGTTAATACAGGGTCATTACAATTTTTATATTCTTACACGCACACAAAACACACACACACACACACATATATATATATATATATATATATATATATATATATATATATATATATATATATAGATATATGTATATGTATATATATATATATATATATATATATATATATATATATATATATATATATATATTATATATATGTGTGTGTGTGTATATATATATATATATATATATATATATATATATATATATATATATATATATATATATATATATATATATATATATATATATATACACTGTACATATGCACATAGTTCATCGTCTAAAAAAATAATTTTAATTCATTCCTTTGTAAGCATGCCATCCCAATCTTGCAATAATAGACCCTTATAGGAGAACTACTTTACCTACCTCGACAAGGATATGATTCTAAGTTTTATATAATTAGAACAAGGTTTAAGGAACAGTGGCTGCGATAAACATATAATCTTGTCATACTACAGTTCTCACCTTGAAATCGTCATAATCATATTTCCGCTATGACAATTGAATGCTTAATCAAAGTTAAACTTCTTCCGGGTAAAGGGGAGCTGGAAGAAAAAGGGTACTTGTTCATTTTCCAGATTCATCTTCATTTAAGATGACCTCTTTCCTCTATTATTGCATGTTCGTTCATTTATGGCTTCTCCATTTAGTGTTTTTATTTCATTTCAGTTATTTTAATAAAGATTTCTTATAATAACAATGCAAAGTTGATGGTAAGGTGTTGGAAGCAAATTAAAAAAGTGCTTTGGTTGAGACGGAGAAAGTAATGGTAGCAGGGTGGAAAAGATAAGGAGTGCTATGAGTTTTCCTATGGGACCATTGAAAAGGTAATCATGAAATTAGATTTTCTAATCAGGTTTAACGTCTAAAATTCGATTTATATGTCGTGTACTAAAGCCAAAACAATTGCTCTTACAACTGGAGAGAGAGAGAGAGAGAGAGAGAGAGAGAGGAGAGAGAGAGAGAGGAGAGAGAGAGAGAGACTCATTTCATTTAAAAAGAGTGAGGTTTTCCTTAGATTATACTTATATTGTTTGATTAAATTATATTAATATCATCCTAATGTTCTAGGATTTACGAAAATGAAAACTATTACGTTCGTTTCCTCTCTGACTTCCTGTTGTCCACAGCACCAGCTACCTGTTGAGATACCACCGCTAGAGAGTAATGGGGTTGTTTGACTGGCCAAGGAGTAATACATAGGATCCTTCTCTCTGGTTACGGTTCATTTTCCTTTTGTCTAAGCACTAACCGAATAGTCTGGCCTAATCTTTACATATTCTTCTCTGTCCTCGCACACCTGACCACACTGAGATTACCACACTATTTCTCTTCACCCAAGGGGTTACGACACTGCAATTTTTCAGAGACCACTTCCCTCCTAGTAAGGGTAGAAGGTAGCTATGGTAAGCAGCTCTTCTAGGAGGACACTCCAAAATCAAACCATTGTTCTCTAGTCTTGGGTAGTGCCATCTCTCTGTAACATGGTCTTCCACTGTCTTGGGTTAGAGTACACTTGCTTGAGGCACACTATTCTATGCTATTTTTTTCCCTCTGGTTTTCTTAAAATGTTTGATATTTAATTTTTTTCTTTCCTCACAGGGCCATTTTCCCTGTTGTAACCCCCGGGCTTATATCATTCTGTTTTTCGAACAAGGTTGTAGTTCAGCAGTTAACAACAACAGCAACAACAACAAATAATAATAATAATAATAATAATAATAATAATAATAATAATAATAATAATAATAATAATAATATAAAGTTTGCTTTACCTAACCCATGTAATACAAATATCTATGAAAATTCTTGAAAATTGACAGAGGGTTATGCCAAACCTCATGGAAGTAAAACTTGTCCTTTCCCTTATTCGCCTAAAACATAAAATCTATTTAAAGCGAATCATTTCATTGTTGATGCTACCTCAAAATAAAACTCCTGAGCTTTCATATCGACCTTTATTGCTCCGAGGTAATGGGCGGGGGTCCACTCTTTAGATTACTAACAATACAATGAACCAAGATGGATTAAAGTTTATCATGATAGGACAAATTTTATATGAAATGTTCAAAATCAGAAGGATTTTGGAAGAAATATTAAAAACTTTCAAGGGTTAGTAAAACAATAATGTAAAAAAAAGGATTAACAAATACATAAAGTTACGTCAATGCTAAGATTTGACTTTTGCCTATTATTATGTTAATTTTTTTTTTCTAATAATTTTATATATTATCTCAGAATTAGATTTCAACTGAAATTAGATCCAGATGTAATAAGGAAGAGTATTTACCTCTTAGTAATAATATACACTGACATGTAAATCTTACAGAGAAGGAATTACATAAAAGATGGAAATAAAATGAGAACAAATCAGTAAAAAGAAAATGAAAAAAAAATGTGAAATCATTGCATGCCAGGCAGAATGGACTAAATTAGCTCAGACAATACCCTAGAGTTCATGAGCTTATACCAGTTAGAAACAAGTGCTGGTAATTACAAAACTGTTAGTACATAATGAGTTTTGGGTTACTAAAGCGTATTTGATTTCTTAGCTTCCATTCCGTTGTGGAATTAAAATTTCATTTGCGGGTTTTCCCCTGTTTTTGACGAATAGCATAGAAGCAAGAAACCTGTAGAGAGAGAGAGAGAGAGGAGAGAGAGAGAGGAGGAGAGAGAGAGGAGAGAGAGAGAGAGAGATAACTGGTCGTTGCATATATTTGCATGATTTTAACTTTTAAAAACTCTCTAAAACTCATATATCTATGAAGTACGCGACCAGTTATCTCTCTCTCTCTCTCTCTCTCTCTCTCTCCTCTCTCTCTCTCTCTCTCCTCTCTCTCTCTCTCTCTCCTCTCTCATAGATATATGAGTTTTAGAGAGTTTTAAAAGTTAAAATCATGCAAATATATGCAACGACCAGTTATCTCTCTCCTCTCTCTCTCCTCCCTCCTCTCTCTCCTCTCTCCTCTCTCTCCTCTCTCTCTCTCTCTTCTTCTTCTTCTTCTTCTTCTTAATTATAATGTGAATGTCCATAAAGAGTAAATGAAGTTCGCTTCTATGATTCTCAATGACTCCTCACTAACTTTCCGATTGAGTTTTGAATACTGTGAAAACCAATTAAAAATCGGGAGGCGAATCGTCTCGTCTGATTAGAAGTGTCAGCTAAGAGGTGAATGGTCGCTGAAAAAAAAAAAAGGCTATTTAGTAATGCATACTGTGTGCCATGTGAAAAACTCTTCAAGGATCCGGACACTATGGTAGTAGCATAGTTAGATATTCAAATACGATAAACAATTGCCAATAGAAAATTGGATACACAAAATTCATAAAATCAACAGACGATGATGCCCAAAAACAGCAGTTAAGTAGATTTGTTAAGACACTTGTATGGCAATACTTGAATGCGACCTTTAAACTGCGGAAAGGTCGATTGATTTAAAGAGCTTACCACCGGATATATCCCTTTAACTCACATCGAGGGAATGGTTTAAATCCCCCATTCAGAGATTTGAAGCAGTACGTTATTGTCTAAAATCGGTTCCGGACCTTTCATTCCCGGCGATGGTTCCTTATAACGAGGCTCAGAGTAAAGAACCCTGCGCACCAATATCGGACAGCGCGCGAGGGTGGAAACTGGCTGGAATTTAGACCAAGACCAAGATAACTTCCGTTTTAGATGTGTTGTGTTTTTAATTCCTCATTCAATATCTTTACATATTTTAATACGTTTGTTTTTCATCTTTATTTTATATTAATTTAAATTTTACAATGTGTACAGTATGTAGTGTCGAATACTGTTACTTATTCTTTTTCATTTATCATAAAAGCATTTTGCAGCATGGATTCCTGATTTAGGGAAATTAGTTACAGTATAAAGTTTCATTATTTGGAAAAATTCAACCGTACAAAGCAATGGATGTGTTTATGAAATCAATGCAATAAAAGATCACCAACTCTCTCTCTCTCTCTCTCTCTCTTCTCTCTCCTCTCTCCTCTCTCTCTCTCTCTCTCTCTCTCTCTCTCTCTCTTTATATTCCTTACCAAATAGAATCTTGTAAGTCCTGATAAAAAAAATTACTTTTTTAACTCAAGAGGACGAAATATATGAAAAAAGAGTTTGTATGTAAAATTAACAAGATACATACATGTATTGTCTACAAATTCAAATATAAGAGGGTTAACTTCAAGATAGTTGAGTCGTCGTAGCTT
The DNA here is from genome assembly GCF_036898095.1 of Palaemon carinicauda. Lineage (NCBI taxonomy): Eukaryota > Metazoa > Arthropoda > Malacostraca > Decapoda > Palaemonidae > Palaemon > Palaemon carinicauda. The sequence goes on from NC_090726.1 coordinate 167,832,122, forward strand.
AGGGTGTGACAGAAATATGACCTTGGCCATGGATAATAAATTGTACCGTGAACCCAGGAGCGTTGTATTGCTATTGCCCCGTGTTTTGTTTCTTTCGTTTAAATGTGACACCGTATTTTCTTTTTTTTTCATTTTAGCTAATTTATTTGCTTTTTTATAAACTATTGTTCTTTTATCTTTCCCTCATCTTTGGGTCCAGCATCCTTTCTTGTTTTATTATTCTCTTTCCTTCAATAGCGTTTAATTTTTCTTGCTCGAAAGCTTATTAGATGTCTTCAGGTTAAAAAAAAAATCAAAAAATAGTATATTCCTCAGTTTTCTTCTCGAAAAAAATATAAAAGAAACGTGTATTATTTCCCAAGAAAAAGTTATTTTCTCGACTTATTAATAAAATATTTATTGTATTATTCTGAGATTATTCTTAGAAATTCTGCGAAAATCATGTGACTTATATTCATGAAGGATTTAAATGTGGGAATATTTCCTATATGAAACTGTAATCAATATTCTTCTTTGGCGAAAATATTCTCTCTCTCCCTCTCTCTCTCTCTCTCTCTATCTCTCTTCTCTCTCTCTCTCCCTCTCTCTCTCTCTCTCTCTCTCTCTCCTCTCTCTCATCTTAAAATTACTAATAGGTCCCTAAAGTCCCTGTAATCAATAAAAAGGTTTAGGTTTATATTTCAATTATCCCAGGAGCATGCAAACACCACTGCCCCTTACTATTTTATGTCCAAACTTAGTTATATTATGATGCATAAAACTTAACCAAGCTGCTTTATTGTTTTCATGTTAGAAACAAAGTTGGAGGAAAACTGATATATCTCAAAAATATAGAGAAAAGATATTACACATGACCAAAACTCATTACTAATGTCCATTATTTATTATATTAGATATCAGAATTATATTTTCAACCTAGCTAACACATTATTTTATTTCTCTCTCTCTCTCTCTCTCTCTCCTCTCTCTCTCTCTCTCTCTCTCTCTCTCTCTCTCTCTCTCTCTCTATCTCTCTCTCTCTCTCTCTCTCTCTCTCTCTCTCTCTCTCTCTCTCTCTCTCTCTCTCTGTATACTAGTGAGTCCCATTTTGTGATTCGAGAAAATCAGATGATTTAACGCGAATAACAAAAGCCTATCGAATGCAATATAGATACAAGGTTTCGTGAATAGTCGGTGATTAGTTTGAGGTCGGGAGATTGGGATAAAACGTGGGTATAGGGTAGTTATCTTGTGAAATACTAAAATCTGAACAAGATGGTAGCCTTTAACACAAACAAGACTTGGAGGGATTTTGCTGCAATCCGCAAGACCAAGAGTAATTTCCATGAGTTGGCACAACAAGAACTAGATCTACATGCAACAGGGGTCACAAATAGCTCCAACCAGTGTGACGGGAAATTATTCTCAAACATATTGAAACAATATGATCCAACAAACTTGAGCAAGTCTACGGAAAACCTCATCAAAATAATAGAAAAAATTCCAAAGAAGATCCAGATGATAAAGAGACTTATAAAGTTTACATCAATCAGCAAATTACATTCAAGAACAATAAAAAGTCCCATATGGTGAATGTGCTGATTGACAGCGTTGGGAAAAGGAATGCCAAAATGGTGAAATACAAGTAAGATATGGTAGAGTATTCTTAACCTGCAACCATTATTAAGGAAATGCAATGTATGCCACGTACCAACACATCCTAATTGTGCTGAAGTGCCAAAAAAAAGCACTAAAGACACAAATGTATTCTGCTCAAACATGCTTAGTATGGATAAAAAATATAATTAAGTCGAGACAGAATCTGCAAATAGTCGAAGAAGAAGAAGAAGAAGAAGAGAAAAATGTACAGGATATGTGCAAGGATGCAGAGGAAATTATCGATACAACATATGATGCTATTCAACAACATACTTACGTAAAAATAGAATATCCTATGGAAACAGATAATAGACCCAAGAGACTCTACCCCGGACCTACATACTTTTGGGGAAGAGCCAGAACAAAAAAAAAGAAAAGAAAAATATAATCTGTTATTTACTGAAAAGAGGGAATTAGAAATTTGCCGAAATATGCTAATACAAGCATCAAAAGATATGCCATAATTATAAAATATATGGTAAATGCGCGTATTTAGACGGATATGGAGACGAATGCAGAGATCTCCATCCAGAAATATGCAAAAACCTAAAAAAAGGAGAAGGAAGCAAATTCAACAAAAAATATCGATATATACTGTACATTCTGCAACCATGAATGAAAGTCAGAAAATCAGCAAACAGAAAAGAAAAATGAAAGCAAAAATGAAAAAAAAAGAAAAAAAACCGTGTATATACCGCGCTATGCATAAATGCCCCAAGATATGATGCCTTTAAATCCAAATACGCACAATTAGAGCCCAACTACAAAGAATGCATCTATAATGCCAGGGGTTGGTGCAGATATGGGGATAATCACAAGTATACACACAAAAATAAATATGAAGGCGAAAGAGCGAATATAATAGAAAAGCTGGGTTTTTTAATGGCAGTATTCCTGAAAATGAAGAAAAGAACATCATATCAGAACAGGAAGGAAGCATGGGAGAATCCATATTATTACCATACTAAATAATGGGATGAAACACAAACCATAATAGTGATGAATGCACACGGTTTAGTCACGAGTACCTCTGAAAGGAGAATAGAGTTCTTAGAAGAAACTAACCTAATATGAAAAAATAGATATGTTAGAATATAACTGAAACATGGTATTCCCATGAGACTGACAGTGACGACCAGATAAAGGGTTTCCAAACATATAGATCAGACAGAACAAATAGAAATCAAAGGGGAACTGTAATATAAGGAAGAGACATAAATCAAGGAAAAGTCTGTGAAAAATACAGCAACACAGAATGTGAATTGATTGCGGTAGAATTTGAATATGAAAAATTAGTGAATAATGTAGTCTACAGACCCCCAAATACTAAGGAGTTTGACATAGTAATAGAAAAACTAGATGATATGTGTAGAAACCATAAAGACTGGAATATACTCCTATTCGGAGATTTTAACTTTCCTTTCGTGGATTGGAAAGAACGGATAGAAGAAAGTGGTTACATATATACATATAAAAAAAGAGAGTAAAAGTAGAGCAGAAGATAAGCGACAGTTTGAAAAGCTTCAAGATATGCTATTAGAACATAATATGCAACAAATAAATCAAATTCCAACAAGAAAGAACAATGTCCTAGATTTATTATTTGTGAATGAGGTGAATTATGTTAAAGAAATATGTGTAAAACACGGGAATTTCACACCATAATGTCATAATAGTCCATTCCAAATCAAGTGAACACAGAGAAAAACAAAGCACAAAACAATGGGAAGGATATGGGAAATATAATTTTCACGGCAAGAATATAAAATGGTCAGAAATAAATAAAGAACTGAAAAAAAATTGGAAAAATGTATTAGTAAGTGATAATATGCAGGTAAATACAGATATATTATACAAAATACTGGAGAAAAACTGTTGAAAAATTTGTAAACGAAAAGAAAAATAAACATCAGACATACATACCAAGAGATCGAAGGATTTTATTTCAGAAATTATAAAGTCGAAGAAAAATCCTGCAAAAGAAAAAATGTATGGAAAATGATGGAAATAAAAAGTAAGATATGAAATACAGAAAAAAATATTATACGAACGAAAGAAAATGAAAAAAAAAATATAGTAAGAAGAGAGGACACTTCAAAATATCAAGAAAAAACCCAAAGTACTATACTCCTATGCAAAAAAAAGATGAATAAAGGGGAGATTAGAAATAGGCCCTCTAAGAATTGAAGGACAGTTAACGGATAAAAAAAGGAAATATGCAACATATTTGCAGAAAAATATAAGAGTGAATTCACGCTAAGAATTACGAATGAGAATAATGAAACAGAAATGAGAGAAAAAATAGTGAATAACTAACAGATATAGATATTAATGAAGCAGATATTGTGCGGGCTATAAGCGAATTTAAAAATGTATCAGCCGACGGGCCCAGATGGAGTTCCAGCAATTTTGTTAAAAAAAACTGCACACACTATCGCAAAGCCGCTTGCAATACTGCTAAGATATAAGTGTAGATATGAGAGAGATATAAGTTAAACATTAATTAGCATATATAACCCCTATTTTCAAAAGTGGATCAAGACTAGAGGCAAGCAATTATAGACCAGTTAGTCTAACATCACATATTATGAAGATGTAGGAAAGGGTAATAAAAAACAAAATAATGAATCTTTTGGTTAAAAATAATTTGTTTAATGTAGCTCAACACGGTTTTGTGCCCGGAAAAGTACACAAACCTAACTGATAGCACACTATGAAAACATATAAAATTATGATAAGTGAAAAAGACACAGATATGGTATGGCTAGATTTTGCAAAAGCTTTTGACAAGGTAGACTACAATATATTAGGAGAAAAAAAGAGAAAGCATAATATTAAAGGAAATATAAGAAAATCGATAAAAAAATTTCTTACAAAACAGAAAACAGATAGTGGTTGCAATGACGAGAAATCAGATGAAGCACAGTTAATATCTGGCGTGCCATAGGGTAGAGTATTAGGTGCACTAGTGTTTGTTATTATGATCTCAGATATAGACTGTAATGTTAAAAACTCTGTAGTGAGAAGTTTGGCCGATGTCACAAGAATAAGTAGAGAAATTACTTGTGATGAAGATAGGAACTCATTGCAAAGAGATCTAAACAAAATATATGGATGGGCAGAGATAAATAGGATTGCATTTAACTCCGATAAGTTCGAATCAATAAATTATGGAAACAGAGAAAGAGTGGTATATGCATACAGGGGACATAATAACGAGACAATCACAATCAAGGAAGCAATTAAAGACCTTGGTGTAATATTAAACAGGAATGTGTTATGCAACGACCAAATAGTAACACTGTTGGCTAAATGTAAAGCAAAAATGGGAATGCTATTTAAGACACTTTAAAACAAGAAAAGCTGAACACATGATTATGCTGTACAAAACTTATGTACGTAGTACACTCGATTATTGCAATGTTATATGGTACCCACACTACTAAAAGGATATTGCACAAATAGAGAGCGTACAAAGGTCCTTTACTGCTAATATAGAGGAATTTAAGGACCTTGACTACTGGGAAAGACTGCAATTTTAAAATCATACAGTCTAGACAGGAGAAGAAAACGCTACATGGATACAAATCGAAGGAACTACTGAAAGCATCATGAAGCTAAGAATATCAGAGAGAGCAAGCCGAGGTAGATTAATAGTGCCCAAAACTATACCAGGAAAACTAAGGAAGGCACACATAACATTAATCCACTACGCACCAACATTGATAATGCAGCGACTATTTAATGGGCTGCATGCTCATCTAAGAAACATAGGAATGAGCGTAGATGTGTTTAAGAATAGGCTCGATAAACACCTAAGATACATCTTAGACCATCAGAGAATGGAAGATGCAAAATACACCGGAAGATTCATAAGCAATTCTCCTGGTGGATATAGGAAGTGCCTCACATAT
>NC_090726.1:167838173-167845673 GCF_036898095.1 Palaemon carinicauda
ATGCATGGATAGTTAAATTATTTAAAAAAAGGCTTATTATCAGTTTTTTTCAGTAATCAGCAGAATAGAATATATGATATGAACAGAATCCTTTGATCCAAATCATTACCTTTTATGTTTTTTTTTTTTCTTTAACCCGTTCCTTTGATTCTTCTTAATCCCGAATGTATGAATTACCTCATTTGGAGAAGAAAAAAGAAGCCAGTAAGAAAACAAAAATAATTATAACGTAAACTGACTTACGCTTTTTTTTTTTAAAGAGCTAGTGGAGAGTAAAGATCTAATAGGTTTTATCTTTGAATTCGTTAGCCAGTATCATTTCCTGGTGATCTTTCATTGTGCAGTTATACCAACCCCTTGGATTCATAAATTATTTAATGCAGGTGAAAATCTAGCTATATATTAGTTTAATGAGATTGGTGTTACTATATAGACATGAGACGTAGTATAACAATGTAACATTGCCAAACAGATTTTATAGTTTTGAGAAAAAAGCCTTTAGAAGAATTTTGGGAGTTATATGGCAGGACAGGATTAAAAATGAAACTATAGGAGACATCACTCGAGTACAATATGTGGAGTATCATGGTGAGGGGTAGATGGAGATGGTTTGGGCATGCTCTTCTCACTCCGCAAGAAATATTAGTTACCTAACTTTTATCTGGGGTCCACAAGGCATTAGAAGTGTTGGAAAACCAAGGCCTACATGGCTAAAGACCGTGAAGCGTGAAGTAGGAGATGATGAACAGAGAAGTATTGATTTAAAAGCTTATGAAAATAAAACTTCGAGCCACTCAAATTTTTCTCTTTTCAAGATGGCCGCCACATTTTTTAAATGGTGGCAAAAACCCCGATTTTCCAAATGTAATGTTTTGACGAGTGGGTCATATGAATCACTTTTGATGACCAGTGGACTAGATTTGAAGGAAAACCCCTACATTCATGTTAATTGTCACTATGAATACAATGTCGTGAACATTCTAAAGTGCACGTGCAAAAAATTTTACCCAAATTATTAATCTTATCAGTAATTGGATGGTTGAACTTCATATTTTACCAAATTAGTTTCTTTGATAATTCATTTTTACAGACTTGCTAGTTTAACATTTTGATAGTGTAATTGATATTGCTTATAACTCACCAGGGGTTTCTTACAAAATTTCAGTCAAAAACATGATAGCGGCATAAAAAAAGTTGGTTATTTATTTACTCCCAAGCAGTGCGACTTCGGCTATATCAGGGAAATGAACATGAAATGGATGATAAAATGAACATGAAAGGATGATAAGATGAACATGAAATAATAATAAAGTGAGGGGGAACACAAAGCCAATCAGGTCAACCTGTTTAGACTTAAATGAAGGGATGGGTAAGGTCAGGCAATTTAGCTTGCTTCAGGGGATCCTACAATTTTAAGTAGCTAGTTGCTTACGCTACCAGGCATACTGGTGCAACTAGCTGTCGTGAAAGTTGGCATAGGGTTTAGTGTCAGCTTTATTAAGTCTCCCATATGTACCTTGATTCACCCCATATATAAAGGTGTCGTACCTGAATTGACGGGAAAGCCGAGCCAAGAAGGACGGGGCTTTTGTCTTTTGGATGGTGTACAGATCGCATGGGAGTTAAATGGCGATATATGAATGATCAGGCTAGACGTAGAGGTAACAGCATCGAACACAGTCGTATCCCATACAATGAAGTGTATTTATAAGTTGAAGGTGGTAAAAGGATAATCCCTCGGATTTTCAACTGTCGAAGTATCAAATTTGTGCTGTAGTTGCTAAAAAATACTCTGGATAGGTAATCTCAATTGAATAATTTTATATATATATATATATATATATATATATATATATATATATATATATATATATATATATATATATATATATATATATATATATATATATATATATATATATATATACACACACATATATATATATATATATATATACATATATATATGTATATATATATATATATATATATATATATATATATATATATATATATATATATATATATATATATATCTTATATCTATATATATATATCTATCTATATATATATAATATATATATATATATATATATATATATATATATATATATATAGATAGATAGATAGATATATATATATATATATATATATATATATATATATATATATAGATTATATATATATATATATTTATATATATATATATATGTTGTGTTATTGCATTTTGAAGTGTCAAAAAGACTGTTTGTCAATATCTACTAATGAAAAAAGGGAAACTGATCCTACTAAATGCTTTATCTGTCACGTAGACAAAGACGAAACATTGATGTCACCTAAGGATAATTCAGATAAGAGCGAATCGGGGTATACTTTATTGACAAAGAAAATTCTAGAGTTCAGAAAACTAAATGAAATGCGCATTGCTTTAGATGTTAGACGAATTGATGATGGTTAAGGAATAGAAGAAACACTGATGAGGAATAATGAACAGTACAATCATTCGTGTTGAATAAAATTGAACAACACTAAACTATATAGGGCTAGAAAACGAAGATCAGAAGTGGACAGTGATGATGAAAGTGATTCAACTAAATATACGAGAAAAAAGACCTCCCAAGCGCTAGGTAAAATGGATGTTGCGATATATTTTTTATGTGAAAAAGAGTACCATTTCAGAACTTCGTGAAGCGATGGGAATGCGGCTCAATGACAGAGTTAACCGTTGTGCAAAAACACTACAAGATAAGGAGCTGCTTGCAAAGCTTATTTCAGGTGATGTCGTAGCTCAGGAGTTCAAGTACCATCCAAAATGTTTAACAGCTCTATACAATACAGAAAGAAAGTTACTATGCGGTCTTGAAACAGCTATGGACCAAGAAAACGTCGACTCTGGCGATGAACTGGCATTTGCAGAGCTCATAACACATATAGTGGAATGCCAAAAAGTCAGACCTACAGGCATGCAGAATTTCATGATAGTAAGTTCTGATACAGATGCTGTAGTTATTGGTATTTCATTGTTTGCAGACTTGAACATAGAAAGTCTAGGGATTGCTTTTGGGAAAGGGAAGGATTTGAGATGGATCCCTTTACATGAAATATCTAATCACTAGGGCCAAAAGCAAGAGGATTGCCATTTTTTCACGCCTTTTCTGGTTGTGATACAGTGTCTGCATTTGCTGGTAAAGGTAAGAAGTCGTGCTGGCAAGCATGAAATGGTTATCCTAAGGCAACAGTGGTTTTTACAAGACTTAGTTCGCCTACAGATGACTTATCATCTTCTGACATGATAGTCATTGAAGAGTTTGTGGTGGTGATGTACGACCGCTCTAGTACCTCAAACAAAGTCGATGAAGCAAGGTTTGAAGTGTTTGCACGAAACAGAAGCCTTATAATTCCATCCCACCCTCTAGGGCAGCTATAGTAGAGCATGTAGAGCGAGCTGTAATGCAAGCGTGGCACAATGGAGTCAGTCTGTAGTTCGCATTATGAAATTACCTTCATCAGAAAGTTAAGGGTTGCAAAAAGACAACAATGTTTGGGCATCATATTGGAACAGCTTGCAGCCAATAGCAGCTCTTAAAATGTGGGTGTGAAAGAATTTGTAATGGGAATTGTAAGTGCTATAGGTCAGGATTGCAATGCACAGCATTATACACCTGTGCATGTGAAGATACATGAATCAATATGACTTTGTCAGTCTAATTTCACGCATGCGTTTTGCTGTTTTTACAAATTTTTTTGTTACAGTGAATACTGACTTATATATAGATATTCTACCTCAAATCTAGGCCACTGGTCATCAAAATTACTTCATATGGTCAATTTATCAAATTCTGGAATGGGATTTTGCCACCATTTATTAAAATAATTGGCGGCTATCTTGAAAAGTGAAAAAAAATGAGTGGCTCACAGTTTTATTTCTTTAAGAGCATCACAGGCAAGCTTTGTGCAAAGTTTTATGCTTGTATCATAAAATGAAGTATTTTGCCAGGTATCCGCTCCACTAAATTTGATAAACAAAATTTCCCTTACAAGTTTTAACAAATATCTGTAATATTTCTTGAAAACGGTAACCAAAACTCTTTACGTATACTGGTAATGGTTTCTTAGAAGAATAATAAACAAAGGAAGAGAGATTGGAAAGTAACAAATGAAAACCTACCAGAATAAACTACATAAACTGAAATGATAATAATATAGCTTTTGATTTCTGAACTTTGTCTCAGTAACTAAAATAAAGGTATCATGTTTTACTAGATTCTTATGCGATATTATTCAAATTTTTAGATAAGAGGGTTAATTTAATATCCCAATGCAATAGGTAAAAGATAATATTCATGGTTGCCACAAAATTTAATAAAAATCTGCAACATTAACTATAAGTATGATTTTTTTTTTGAGAAAGAGGATGATATCGATGTTGTAAAACATCAATCATACCCATAAACGTACAGATCAGTATGTGTTCGTATGCACTCACCACAGCCATGTTGTATATCATAAGATACAATCACATTGATGAGAGTTTTTTATGAATATGTTAGTGATAATTGATTATTTATATATCAAACTAGACTGCTATACTTTTTTCTGTATCATATAAGGACAACGTAAATTTCATCAATCTCATTAAGATGCAATATTTCACAGACATATTTCTTTTTTAAATCATTTACATATGGCTCTATATGCACTTTTATGGAAATTTTGATAGCCATCATTCCACAATTCCAGTAAATATCATGTTAGCAAGTTTTTCTTTCTAATTCCCTTTATGATAATACATACACTTCATTTATTTCAATAACGCTAAACCGTTGATTTCCCCCAATATCTCCCTGCTGATGACTGCCAGCTCTTGATATTGTTAAGAATAATAGACAGTAGTGTCATCCATCGTCCATTTATATTTTTTTGGGAAGTAAATGGAATTTTCCAGTCATTGAACAGTTTGCTTTTAAGGGAAGCTGCACGTTGCCCATGTAAGTTTTTGATTAGCTTTCTAGACAAAGAAAGTTATTTAAAGTTGAATACTCATAGTTCTAACGATAGAAAGTACGGTATTAATTGATTTTGGTCTTACTACTAATGACTCTTGTCCCCAGATAAATCTTAAAAAAATATTTTATAGATCAGCAGCTATTGGTGTGTGTGTGTGCTTATGAGGACGAAACATTACATCATTAATGAATCCTATTCAAAATATCTACTAAAATCAGGTTCAATAAGAGTGATAAGTTGTATTCTAAAAACAATTTATCTGACTGGTTAGGAAAAAAAATGGTAAGAAATTTTTTTGATAATGCATATATTTCCTATTATTGGTTTATATTTTTCACAAGAATTAGTGTAGATAATATTTAAATGATTCTCCTTCAAAAACATTCAATCTAAAATCCTACAAGTGGAAGAATACTGTTATTTTGAGAACTGCAACTTTTATTAACAAATTACACTTTGGTCACCATATTGGAAATCAAATTGCTCGAGAGAGAGAGAGAGAGAGAGAGAGAGAGAGAGAGAGAGAGAGAGAGAGAGAGAGAGAGAGAGAGAGAGAGAGAGAGAGAGAGAGAGATTTTATGATACCCAACGTAGTATTTCCTTTTATATCAGATACTGGAAATTTGTTAGCGTTTCAATTTATAAGGAAGATAATATTTTTACCAATAATTGCAGCTGCATATTGAAAGTATTGTTCTCTTAAACATTAGTATATATAATCTGATAATTACACTGGATTTTATTTTGTATCATAAATTTCTGAGCATACAACATTTGTGGCAGTTTACGTTAACCTTCATTTGTATATACTGGGCAAATCTTATCTTCTAAATTAATCTTTACCATTGCTATTGATATATGGATAAATTGATAACTTTATCTGCTGGCCCATTTCTTTTTTCTTACTACCATACATAACAAATAGAAATAGAGGTATGGTTACGTTTTTAAAGAAGCGTTGTAGGAACAAATTAACATTCAATGAAATTTATACATAAGACTGTGTTGCATTACAGTTACAGACAAAATTTAGCAGCAGAGAATAGTATAAATAGTTTATGGGTGTATATATATTTTTTTCAAGTAAAAATACGCTTCTTTAAGACACTCACCTATTTATTACCACATAACCTTTTACGTTGTATGCAGTAAAACTTCAAAAGAATGATAAAAAAAAAATATCTTTCAACACTTATATATAGCCTTTTTTCAACGAAATGATTGTATATTTTTTTTTTTTCAATATTCTTTCATAGATCCTAGCGCATAATCTTTTCAGACGTTGACAAAGTTATTATCATTATTATTATTATTATTATTTTTTTTTTTTTTATAAAACTTTCGATAACTCCCGTACATTGATTTTTATATTTCATTTGAAAATATTCCCCAAAAATCTGAATTATACTGTACCTATAGGAAAGTGAGTTATTCCTCAAAAAATTTTCATTCTCAGAGAAACTAGTCCAATAGCTATATACTATCATCTTTTGTATTTAAATTAAACCAATTTCATGACGACGATGATTTATCTAAAATTACGTTCCTTTTAAAAGTTCACAGTTGCTTAAATTACATATTTGTAACATGTGTAATTTAATTTTCATAAGTTGAATTCCCAATCCCTATCATCCACTTTGTTTTTTAGTATCAATATGGAATTAACTAGACGTATTAGTGAGAAAAAAGAAAAAAAAAACTTTCTATTTATTAGTACCAATTTGTGTTTACATATTCCTCACGCTTTTCCATACTCAAATTCAGGCTGCTACGCCATCAAAATTTCCTACACCGTCGTTAAAAACCCATCAGCTTCATATATGACTTTCTGGAATAGTAACCTAGTACGATCTTGATGTACAGAGAGAGAGAGAGAGAGAGAGAGAGAGAGAGAGAGAGAGAGAGAGAGAGAGAGAGAGAGAGAGAGAGAGAGAGAGAAGTCGTGGTTTTACACTGTTCATTTCTTATCCAGTGTTGTTCTGTGTACTCACGTAAGGCAAATATACATTTGAATTTGAACTATCCAATAATTTTTTTTCCTTCTCTATCTTGAGATATTGTTAAGGTTTGCTCATAAGAAAAACAAAAACTATACAAGTAACGACTAGTATTATTATTAGAATTTTTTTTTTATTATTATCACTAAGGCCTAAGTAAAGGATGCTGGCGTTTCAACAGAGGGGTTTACACGGTATTTCGTTTTTGTTTCTTCATTTTTGCAGAAATAAGGGCAGAAACATTAATAAACGGATATAGAACCATATATTTTAGTCTTAGTAATTACTAGCATTCGTTAATTTTCCTGATAAGTTAAATATATACTTTTCTTGCGAATAAAAATAGGTTTTAAGAAGTTATGATGTTTTGAAGGAATTTTTCAATTATTATCTATTACTAGTTTCATATTTCTTGGAGAAATGAACGACAGTATTAATCAAAATAGATGGATTCTCTTTCATAAGCAAAAGCTAAGCGCTAAACGTTATTCTCTCA
>NC_090726.1:167855673-167865673 GCF_036898095.1 Palaemon carinicauda
TGAGTTGAAAGAATTTCCTTCAACTCTGAGGAATATATTGTTTTCTACTGTTATATACACGTGGAGACGTAGAAAATATATCAAATCCTGTTGACTTACAGGTTGTCTGTCCTGGGTTAGTAGTATAATATTTTTGAAATAAGCTTCTGAAGATTCTGGAAATAATGTCAGACGAAGAGAGAGAGAGAGAGAGAGAGAGAGAGAGAGAGAGAGAGAGAGAGAGAGAGGAGAGAGAGAGAGAGAGATCAAATATCTTTATATAGCCATATTAAAACAAAACCTCATTGACCATAGCACCCCATCCAGCAGACACCAGTATCACAACTAAATCCCTGTCTGATTCCCCTGGAATGGCCTGTCCTGGAATTTTATGAGATTCAAAATCATCCCGAATTTCTTGATTCCTTGCTAGGTATAAAAAAGGAATCCAGTAAAAAGAGGACCTGAAAATTATAATGGACGTAGTAGATTAGATGATTGGCAATGAAAATATATTAGAACTTAAAGAAACAGTTGAAACAATAATTTAATGCCTCAACTGATTTCTATCCTTGATATAATTTACACTCTGCTGTAAGATCTAATAAATCATTATTACTATTTATACCACTTGAGAAATCTAAAGATATATAATGATATAGTAAGTAATGTTTTTGTTTTTGCAGCAATGATAGTAATGCTAGAAGTTATAGAAATACTAATTCAGTTAAGGTTACATTAAAAGGACAGTACCAAAAACCGTGATTGTGTGAATTATCAACAATAATTTAGGTGGATATAGATCACCAAAGAATATATCTTTTAAAAAAAAGAATATATTGTAATTTGGATTACATATATACATTCGAAAGTTAACAATAAACATTTATATTAGTTTTGATATTTATTTCTAATTTTGGTCGTGAAACTTTTTGATACAAATAAGAATTTTTCATGCTTATCCAGAAATAGTTTGAAATAATAAAATACAGTGCCTTACACTAACTGTCAGTAAACAACAAGTATGCGTGATTAGATTATATTGAAGACGTACCCAATACTATAAATCACAACTCCAATAAATTTAAATATTTACTTTTGAATAGTTTCAAAAGGAAGATATACAATTAAACATGAATAAACATTCTTTTTATGGTGAAGTTCCAGACATGACGTAACCAACACATGAAAGAAAGACTATAAAATGTCTAAAGAAATGGGACATCCATTGTCCATGTTTCTTGTGCTTTATTCCCTTTGTGTCTTCTTTGAAAGAGAGATTCACAACAGGTCAGGATAAAAGCAGAGGAAAATTCTATTTCAATGAAAAGTTCCTGACAAGTAACGTTGAAACTTGAACCTGTTTGCATTATTATTCAGTTTAATAAGAAAAAGATACTTTCTAAATACTTGATGTTCCAAAGGAGAGAGAGAGAGAGAGAGAGAGAGAGAGAGAGAGAGAGAGAGAGGAGAGAGAGAGAGAGAGAGAGAGAGAGAGAGAGAGAGAGAGAAGGGCGTTTTTTTTCATTACCAAAAGAACCTATGATTGAATATCATCCACATAGGACATAGGAAGCTTTGCTTGTTTTGTAACGGAGGAAATGGTTTTCATAAGCAAAAATATATGTATACTTCGTCACTTGTAAAGGTAACATTATATTAGACTTAAAAAATTTGTAGCTATAGATATAAATTTAAATATCAATATAACACTCTTCACATCGTCAATATTAGGATTCTCTTCCATGAAAAATTCGTTACCTATATAAGCTCTTTTCCTCTATGCTTTCCGATGTAATCGTAATTCTTATACATCTCTTTTGGCAGTAGCATCTGAAACACCTCCATTGTCCTTTTGTTCCTTTCTCTATTTAGGAAGGATCCTACTTTCTCCTCTTCAACTGCCTCTCTTCCTTTACGCGGCCTTTGTCGTCATGTCAACTGCAGGTCAATTCCTTTTGTGTCTGGAATATTTGTGTGCAGAGCAGCAGCGACTGACTCCCTTTTTCCAATAAATGGAGTCATTCCTTCATGGGAGTTTCCTATTTGGATGTATTTCCCCTTTGTGTTTCTTGAAGTAGTTAATACATGGTCCTTACAATTTTATATTCTTACACGCACACAAAACACACACACACACATATATATATAGATATATGTATATGTATATATATATATATATATATATATATATAATATATATATATATATATATATATATATATACATATATATATATATATATATATATATATATATATATATATATATATATATATATATATATATATGTGTGTGTGTGTGTGTTTATATATATATATATATAATATATATATATATATATATATATATATATATATATATATATATATATATATTATATATATATATATACTGTACATATGCATATAGTTCATCGTCTAAAAAAATAATTTCAATTCATTCCTTTGTAAGCATGCCATCCCAATCTTGCAATGATAGACCCTTATAGGAGAACTACTTTACCTACCTCGACAAGGATATGATTCTAAGTTTTATATAATTAGAACAAGGTTTAAAGAACAGTGGCTGCGACAAACATATAATCTTGTCATACTACAGTTCTCACCTTGATATCGTCATAATCATATTTCCGCTATGACAATTGAATGCTTAATCAAAGTTAAACTTCTTCCGGGTAAAGGGGAGCTGGAAGAAAAAGGGTACGTGTTCATTTTCCAGATTCATCTTCATTTAAGATGACCTCTTTTCCTCTATTATTGCATGTTCGTTCATTTATGGCTTCTCTATTCAGTGTTTTTATTTCATTTCAGTTATTTTAATAAAGATTTCTTATAATAACAATGCAAAGTTGATGGTAAGGTGTTGGAAGCAAACTAAAATAATGCTTTGGTTGAGACGGAGGAAGTAATGGTAGCAGGGTGGAAAAGATAAGGAATGCTATGAGTTTTCCTATGGGACCATTGAAAAGGTAATCATAAAATTAGATTTTCTAATCAGGTTTAACGTCTAAAATTCGATTTATATGTCGCGTACTAAAGCCAAAACAGTTGCTCTTACAACTGGGGAGAGGTAGCTATGGTAAGCAGCTCTTCTAGGAGGACACTCCAAAATCAAACCATTGTTCTCTAGTCTTGGGTAGTGCCATCTCTCTGTAACATGGTCTTCCACTGTCTTGGGTTAGAGTACACTTGCTTGAGGGTACATTCAGGCACACTATTCTATGCTATTTTTTTCCCTCTGGTTTTCTTAAAATGTGTGATATTTAATTTTTTCCTTTCCTCACAGGGCCATTTTCCCTGTTGTAACCCCTGGGCTTATATCATTCTGTTTTTTCAAACAAGGTTGTAGTTCAGCAGTTAACAACAACAACAACAATAATAATAATAATAATAATAATAATAATAATAATAATAATAATAATAATAATAATAATAATAATAATATAAAGTTTTCTTTACCTAATCCATGTATTACAAATATCTATGAAAATTCTTGAAAATTGACAGAGGGTTATGCCAAACCTCATGGAAGTAAAACTTGTCCTTTCCCTTATTCGCCTAAAACATAAAATCTATTTAAAGCGAATCATTTAATTGTTGATGCTACCTCAAAATAAACTCCTGAGGTTTCATATCGACTTTATTGCTCCGAGGTAATGGGCGGGGGTCCACTCTTTAGATTACTAGCAATACAATGAACAAGATGGATTAAAGTTTATCATGATAGGACAAATTTTATATGAAATGTTCAAAATCAGAAGGATTTTGGAAAAATTTTAAAAACTTTCAAGGGTTAGTACAACAATAATGTAAAAAAAAAATTAACAAATTCATAAAGTTACGTCAAAGCTAAGATTTTACTTTTGCCTATTATTATGTTAAATGTTTTTTTTTTCTAATATATTTTATATATTATCTCAGAAATTAGATTTCAACTGAAATTAGATCCAGATGTAATAAGGAAGAGTATTTACCTCTTAGTAATAATATACACTAACATGTAAATCTTACAGAGAAGGAATTACATAAAAGATGGAATAAAATGAGAACAAATCAGTAAAAAGAAAATAAAAAAAAATGTGAAATCATTGCATGCCAGGCAGAATGGACTAAATTAGCTCAGAGTTCATGAGATCATACCAGTTAGAAACAAGTGCTGGTAATTACAAAACTGTTAGTACATAATGAGTATTGGGTTACTAAAGCGTATTTGATTTCTTAGCTTCCATTCCGTTGTGGAATTCAAATTTCATTTGCGGGTTTTCCCCTGTTTTGATGAATAGCATAGAAGCAAGAAACCTGTAGAGAGAGAGAGAGAGAGAGAGAGAGAGAGAGAGAGAGAGAGAGAGAGAGAGAGAGAGAGGGGAGGGGTCTTAGTAAATGCGATGGATATTGGTGCATTAATCCCTCAATTATTTTTGATAATATGGTTTTTATAATGGAATTTGTCCCTTTTACCAGTTTGAGTATTCTGTAAAGCTAAAGCTCTCTCTCTCTCTCTCTCTCTCTCTCTCTCTCTCTCTCTCTCTCTCTCTCTGTACTTTTAAAGTCAGCTGTAATTTTCGTCCTTATTACTATCCACAGTTGCATTGTTAACAAACTGTTTTTTCGTCTTGTCTTCAAACTTCAATAATAATGTTTTAGGATTTCTCATTTTAAATAATTACCTAATAAACCTCAGTAAATTTCACTCATTAACATGAATGCTGTACTTCATAGATATATGAGTTTTAGAAAGTTTTAAAAGTTAAAATCATGCAAATGTATGCAACGACCAGTTATCTCTCTCTCTCTCTCTCTCTCTCTCTCTCTCTCTCTCTCTCTCTCTCTCTCTCTCTCTCTCTTCTTCTTCTTTTTCTTCTTCTTCTTAATTATAATGTGAATGTCCATAAAGAGTAAATGAAGTTCGCTTATATGATTTTCAATGACTCCTCACTAACTTTCCGATTGAGTTTTGAATACTGTGAAAACCAATTGAAAATCGGGAGGCGAATCGTCTCGTCTGATTAGAAGTGTCAGTTAAGAGGTGAATGGTCGCTGAAAAAAGGCTGTTTAGTAATGCATACTGTGTGCCATGTGAAAAACTCTTCAAGGATCCGGACACTATGGTAGTCGTATAGTTAGATATTCAAATACGATAAACAATTGCCAATAGAAAAAGGATACAAAAAATTCATTAAATCAACACACGATGATGCCAAAAACAGCAGTTAAGTAGATTTGTTAATACACTCGTATGGCAATTCTGAATGCGACCTTCAAACTGCGGAAAGGTCGATTGATTTAAAGAGCTTACCACCGGATATATCCCTTTAACTCACATCAAGGGAATGGTTTAAATCCCCCATTCAGAGATTTGAAGCAGTACGTTCTTGTCTAAAATCGGTTCCGGACCTTTCATTCCCGGCGATGGTTCCTTATAACGAGGCTCAGATTAAAGAACCCTGCGCACCAATATCGGACAGCGCGCGAGGGTGGAAACTGGCTGGAATTTAGACCAAGACCAAGATAACTTCCGTTTTAGATGTGTTGTGTTTTTAATACCTCATTCAATATTTTTACATATTTTAATACGTTTGTTTTTCATCTTTATTTTATATTAATTTAAATTTTACAATGTATACATTATGTAGTGTCGAATATTGTTACTTATTCTTTTTCATTTATCATAAAAGCATTTTGGAGCATGGATTCCTGATTTAGGGAAATTAGTTACAGTATAAAGTTTCATTATTTGGAAATTCAACCGTACAAAGCAATGGATGTGTTTATGAAATCAATGCAATAAAAGATCACCAACTCTCTCTCTCTCTCTCTCTCTCTCTCTCTCTCTCTCTCCTCTCTCTCTCTCTCTCTCTCTCTTTATATTCCTTACCAAATAGAATCTCGTAAGTCCTGATAAAAAAAATTACTTTTTAACTCAAGAGACGAAATATAGAAAAAAAGAGTTCGTATGTAAAATTAACAAGATACATACATGTATTGTCTACAAATTCAAATATAAAAGGGTTAGCTTCAAGATAGTTGACGTCGTAGCTTAGGTGTGACAGAAATATGACCTTGTACCGTGAACCCAGGAGCGTTGTATTGCTATTGCCCCGTGTTTTGTTTCTTTCGTTTAAATGTGACACCGTATTTTCTTTTTTTTTATTTTTAGCTAATTTATTAGCTTTTTATAAACTATTGTTCTTTTATCTTTCCTCATCTTTGGGTACAGCATTCCTTCTTGTTTTTTTATTCTCTTTCCTTCAAAGTGTTTAATTTTTCTTGCTCGAAAGCTTATTAGATTATCTTCAGGTTAAAAAAAAAATAAAAAAATAGTATATTCTCAGTTTTCTTCTCGAAAAAAATATAGATAAAACGTGTATTATTTCCCAAGAAAAAGCTATTTTTCTCGTCTTAATAATAAAATATTTATTTTATTATTCTGAGATTATTCTTAGAAATTCTGCGAAAATCATGTGACATATTCATGAAGGATTTAATGTGGGAATATTTCTTATATGAAACTGTAATCAATATTCTTCTTTGGCGAAAATATTCTCTCTCTCTCTCTCTCTCTCTCTCTCTCTCTCTCTCTCTCTCTCTCTCTCTCTCTCTCTCTCTCTCTCTCATCTTAAAACTACTAATAGGTCCCTAAGGTCCCGTAATACAATAAAAAGGTTTAGATTTGTATTTCAATTATCCCAGGAGCATGCAAAAACCACTGCCCCTTACTATTTTATGTCCAAACTTAGTTATATTACGATGCATAAACTTAACCAAGCTGCTTTATTGTTTTCATGTTAGAAACAAAGTTGGAGGAAAACTGATATATCTCAAGAATATAGAGAAAAGATATTACACATGACCAAAACTCATTACTAATGTCCATTATTTATTATATTAGATATCAGAATTATATTTTCAACCTAGCTAACAAATTATTTTATTTCTCTCTCTCTCTCTCTCTCTCTCTCTCTCTCTCTCTCTCTCTCTCTCTCTCTCTCTCTCTCTCTCTCTGTATACTAGTGAGTCCCATTTTGTGATTCGAGAAAATCAGATGATTTAACGTGAATAACAAAAGCCTATCGAATGCAATATAGATACAAGTTTTCGTGAATAGTCGGTGATTAGTTTGAGGTCGGGAAATACTTGTGAAATACTAAAAATCTGAACAAGATAGTAGCCTCTAACACAAACAAGACTTGGAGGGATTTTGCTGCAATCCGCAAGACCAAGAGTAATTTCCATGAGTTGGCACAACAAGAACTAGATCTACATGTAACAGGGGTCACAAATAGCTCCAACCAGTGCGTCGGGAAATTATTCTCAAACATATTGAAACAATATGATCCAACAAACTTGAGCAAGTCTACAGAAAACCTCATAAAAAAAAATAGAAAAAATTCCAAAGAAGATCCAGATGATAAAGAGACTTATAAAGTTTACATCAATCCGCAAATTACATTGAAGAACAATAAAAAGTCCCATATGGTGAATGTGCTGATTGACGCGTTGGGAAAAAGAATGCCAAAATGGTGAAATACAAGTAAGATATGGTAGAGTATTCTTCACCCGCAACCATTATTAAGGAAATGCAATGTATGCCACGTACCAACACATCTTAATTGTGCTGAAGTGCAAAAAAAAAAAAAAAAGCACTAAAGACACAAATGTATTCTGCTCAACATGCTTAGTATGGATAAAAAATATAATTAAGTCGAGACAGAATCTGCAATTAGTCGAAGAAGAAGAAGAAGAAGAAGAAGAAGAAGAAGAAGAAGAGAAAAGTGTACAGGATATGTGCAAGGATGCAGAGGAAATTATTGATACAACATATGATGCTATTCAACAACATACTTATGTAGAAATAGAATATCGTATGGAAACAGATAATAGACCCAAGAGACTCTACCCTGACCTACATACTTTTGGGGAAGAGCAAGAACCAAAAAAAAGAAGAAAAGAACGATATAATCTGCTATTTACTAAAAAGAGGGAATTAGAAATTTGCCGAAATATGCTAATACAAGCATCAAAAGATATGCCATAATTATAAAATATATGGTAAATGCACGTATTTAGACCGATATGGAGACGAATGCAGAGATCTCCATCCAGAAATATGCAAATCCTAAAAAAAGGAAAAGGAAGCAAATTCAACAAAAAATATCGATATATACTGTACATTCTGCAACCATGAATGAAAGTCAGAAATTCAGCAAACAGAAAAGAAAAATGAAAGCAAAAATGAAAAAAAAAAACGAAAAAAAAGCCGTGTATATACCGCGCTATGCATAAAAGCCCCAAGATATGATACCTTTAAACCCAAATACGCACAATTAGAGCCCAACTACAAAAAATGCATCTATAATGCCAGGGGTTGGTGCAGATATGGGGAAAATTACAAGTATACACAAAAAAATAAATATAAAGGCAAAAGAGCGAATATAATAGAAAAGTTGGGTTTTTTAATGGCAGCATTCCTGAAAATGAAGAAAACAACATCATATCAGAACAGGAAGGAAGCATGGGAGAATCCATATTATTACCAATATTAAATAATGGGGATGAAACACAAACCATAATAGTGATGAATGCACACGGTTTAGTCACGAGTACTTCTGAAAGGAGAATAGAGTTCTTAGAAGAACTAACCCAATATGAAAAAATAGATATATTATATATAACTGAAACATGGTATTCCCAAGAGACTGACAGTGACGACCAGATAAAGGGTTTCCAAACATATAGATCAGACAAAACAAATAGGAATCAAAGGGGAACCGTAATATAAGGAAGAGACATAAATCAAGGAAAAGTCTGTGAAAAATACAGCAACGCAGAATGTGAATTGATTGCGGTAGAATTTGAAAATGAAAAATTAGTGAATATTGTAGTCTACAGACCCCCAAATACTAAGGAGTTTGACATAATAATAGAAAAACTAGATGATATGTGTAGAAACCATAAAGACTGGAATATACTCCTATTCGGAGATTTTAACTTTCCTTTCGTGTATTGGAAAGAACGGATAGAAGAAAGGGGTTACATATATACATATAAAAAAATAGAGTAAAAGTAGTGCAGAAGATAAGCGACAGTTTGAAAAGCTTCAAGATATGCTATTAGAACATAATATGCAACAAATAAATCAAATTCCAACAAGAAAGAACAATGTCCTAGATTTAGTAATTGAGAATGAGGTGAATTATGTTAAAGAAATAAGTGTAAAACACGGGAATTTCACACCATAATGTCATAAAATTAATAGTCCATTCCAAATCAAGTGAACACAGAGAAAAACAAAGCACAAAACAATGGGAAGGATATGGGAAATATAATTTTTATGGCAAGAATATAAAATGGTCAGAAATAAATAAAGAACTGAAAAAAAAATTGGAAAAATGTATTAGTAAGTGATAATATGCAGGTAAATACGGATATATTATACAAAATACTGGAGAAAATTGTTGAAAAATTTGTAACGAAAAGAAAAATAAACATCAGACATACATACCAAGAGACCGAAGGATTTTATTTCAGAAAATTATAAAGTCGAAGAAAAATCCTGCAAAAGAAAAAATGTATGGAAAATGATGGAAATAAAAAGTAAGATAGGAAATACAGAAAAAAATATTATACGATCGAAAGAAATTGAAAAAAAAAATATAGTAAGAAGAGAGGACACTTCAAAATATCAAGAAAAAACCCAAAGTACTATACTCCTATGCAAAAAAAGATGAATAAAGTGAGATTAGAAATAGGCCCTCTAAGAATTGAAGGACAGTTAACGGATAAAAAAAGGAAATATGCAACATATTTGCAGAAAAATATAAGAGTGAATTCACGCTAAGAATTACGAATGAGAATAATGAAACAGAAATGAGAGAAAAAAATAGTGAATAACTAACGGATATAGATATTAATGAAGCAGATATTGTGCAGGCTATAAGCGAATTTAAAAATGGATCAGCGGACAGGCCAGATGGAGTTCCAGCGATTTTGTTAAAAAAAACTGCACACACTATTGCAAA
>NC_090726.1:167878173-167880673 GCF_036898095.1 Palaemon carinicauda
AAACTGTGTTCAACTCCGAATTCACATCTAGATTTTTTCTCTTTGTGCTAATTCCATTTTCTTTCAGAAATTCTCGTGAAATGTCTTGGGATTAGTAGCATTGTTTTGGGGAATTTTGTTATAATCTTTATCATTGGGTGCTTATGCGTTTACGCAGTGGACGTCTGTATTCATATAGATATTTTGATAAAATTGCAAGGGGTCGAAGAGATAGGAAAGGAAATACAGTAGTCATGACGCCCCCTGTGAGCCCCATCCCTGGACCTAGTGGCGTAGGACAGATTAATCCTCCCTCAATTGTGACGCTTGTAAATGCCAGGTCTGCAATCCTTCCTTTTAAGGGTCAGGTAATGGGTTCTTGCCTCAAAATGTGGAGTCATGGATTTCATCCGTCGATGCCCATTTAAATGCGAAACAAATCGTAGACCCTTTTGTACAATTACAAGAAGCTAAAAGTTTTATAGATTTTTCAAAGGGGGATGCGAGTGCGTATTAAAAGAGGTGTTTCATTTCAAGAAGCAGTTACCTGGGTTGATTTCAAAGTTAGGTTACTCGCGGTCTATGTGGGTGAAGAAGCCTTGGATGTAGTATTAACGTTAAGAAATACACTTAATCAAGCCACTATGAATCGGCTTAATGTTATTGAGAGAGCAGCTCTCATAGCTGATAGGCTTAATGAATATCAAGATATTTTAGGTAATTCCACTTAGGTTACTAGAGATAACATCTCCGTGAAAGATTTTTTACGATTAATGTATTTAACTTGCATGACACTTATGTTGCCTGAAGCTTTAGTGCGGGGTTTTGATAAAAAGTTAACGCCTGCAAGTACGGAATTGGATGTATATAAACAGATAAAGAAACACATGGCTAAGTGTCCAGACCTCGATCACGTGTTAACTCAAGTTTTTGCAAAGAATGAAACAAAGCCACAACAAGTAAACGTAGTTAATAATAGTCAAGTAGCGAGAATGACGTGTTATAATTGCAAACGTCAAGGTCACTTGATCGCGGACTGCAGAACGAAATTCTGTTCGATACATAATAGTTCAACACATTCATATAGTCAGTGCTACTCGCGTAGGACACAACAGAATCCTAGAAATACACAGTCAATTCCACAGTCAGTTCCATATGGAAATAAAAAAGAAAAATCCTCATTTTAACAATAAGAAGAAACAGCCAAACGTCAATGTAGTTCAGAATCCGAAACAAACAAACACTTCTTCGAATAACGCTGAGCCTGGGTCGTCAAACCAGACCTCGCAAGGTCAGACTAATTTTCAGAATGTGCAGAGCAAAGCAAATACCACATAATTAACTCCAGTGGGGAAGAGAGTGATGTTGGGTCAAGGTCATTCATGACAACATCAATAGTATTGAATAATCAATTTAAGGTTTTATCAGATCATTGTGAGGCAATAGATTTTCCTATGAAACACACGGCCGAATTAAGTAAAACAGTGCATGGTCCCGTAGATTTGCAACGAATTCATACAATAATAAGCCAAAATGACTTACGACCAACCTTATATGCTGTAAATTTAGAACACAAATCCTTTACGTTGGGATGTAGAAGTTTATAAACATCGTATTCTTACCGTTGCTGAAATCAATCACGCTCAATCAGTTGCGGATGAATCCCTCTTGCAATCTATTAAAAATAAAATCAATAAAGATATTCAAGACGAAGAAATTCAGCAGAAAATTTTTGGACTTTTAACTAAATATCATGATGTTTTTTCAACTACGGATGAATCCTTAGGAAAAACAGATGTGATCGAGCATCAAATAAGGTTAAAGAACAAGCAGAAAATTATCTATGTACCCTCGTAGAGACTCCCTATGAAATTCCTGAATGAAAAAAATGATGAAGTAGGTGAAATGCTAGAAGAAGGAGTCATTAGGAAATCCAACAGCCCTTATAATTTTTCATTAATAGTTGTACTGAAAAAAGATCGAACATGGCGTATCTGCGTAGACTTCCGTCGTCTAAACGAGGAGACGATGCCTGATCGATTCCCAGTGCCATGTACTGACGATATTTTGTCTTTGTTAGGTCAGAATAAATATTTTACCAGTTTGGACTTACTTAAAGGCTTTCACCAGATATCATTAGAAGAAGATAGTATCCCATACACAGCCTTCAGCACAGCCAGGGGACATTATGAATTTTTACGGATGACTTTTGGTTTACGTTGTGCTCCCATAATATTTACAAGAATGATTAACATAGTGTTTGGAGACTTGTTAGGGGATATATTGCATGCCGATATGGACAATCTTGTAATCTTTTCCAACACCTTAGAAGAACATCTACGTAAGTTAGAACTAGTACTACAGATATTAAGACAACATAACTTAAGGGTAAAGATTAGTAGGTGTGAATTTTTCAAAACAGAATTAATATATTTGGGTTTCATGGTGTCAAGCCAAGGTCTTAAAGTAGTCCATGATAAGGTGTCGGCTATACGTAATTTTCCCATACCTACTAATGTCA
>NC_090726.1:167888173-167892591 GCF_036898095.1 Palaemon carinicauda
CAAAATTCCCCTCCCCTCTTCTCGTAAGCACAATATAAGATATCGTTTTCTATAAAAAGAATTTCACGAGGCACATTCAGAAATGAGGGATAACTCTCTGATTCCCCTTTAAAAACTGCTCGCACTTCTTTCATCCATTCTTCTTTTTTCTGTCCCTGTCGGACTCCTCTTATGTCCAAACCTCACAAGTCAATCAGACCTGCATCATCAGGGCATTAATTTTGGACACCCCTGGTCATGTCCTCGGCCACAAATATATATTCACCTTCAATGCTCATATCTGTCTCTCTCCCTAATATCTGCAACTCTCTCCCTCTCTCTCTCTCTTCTCTACCGAATTCCGTTTGTTCCTCAGTAGAATTTACATCCCGTTCTCTATTTTCTCTATTTTGATTGGGGCCTTCAATATTATGGTTACGTTCTTCATTCCTCTTTTGTGCCCTATTTGTTGCTGCTATTACTGCACCTCTTGAGAGAGCATCAGCTACCGTGTTAGCTTCCCCTTCTATGTGTCGAAAACCCTTTATATCAAACTCTAAAAATCTCTCAATCAATCTCGCTTGCCGAGAGGTCAAATAATTTTTACAATACAAATCACATAAGGGGCGATGATCATGTTGCAAGTCAATCGACTGACCTAATAAAAAGAACCGTTGCCTCTCTAAAACACAAAGAACAGCCATAGCCTCTCGATCGAATGTACTTTAATTGTTTTTTTGCCCCTTTTGAAGACCGGAGCAAAACGAATGGGTTGCTCTCTGCCTTTATCATCTCGTTGAGAAACTACGCCACCTATAGCTACGCTACTCGCATCTGTTGACACTAAAAACAGGCGATCAAATCTAGGATATGCGAGCAATTTATTGCTAGTTAAAACAGCTTTCAAATGGTTAAAGGCCTTTTCCTCTTCCATTCCCGAATTTATTACTTTTTGTTTCTTTAAAGTATCTAAGGGTCTCGCTATCTCTCCAAAACCTCTTATGAATTTACGGTAATATCCAGCAAGCTCAAGGAACCCAGCTACTTCCTTAGAGATACGTGGCCTGGGGAACTCTCTAATAGCCGCTACTTTAACTGGGGTGAGGTAGGATACCTTGTGGGGTTATTATGTGACCTAACAATTCGACCTATTTACAGAAAAATTTGCACTCTGACAAATTTATTTCCACACAATTACATCATAATGCTTCTAAAACTTTACAAATATTATTATCATGTTCTGGGCCGTTTTCCCTACAATTAGGATATCTAAATAAACAATAACATTATGGCCAATCAAGGGAGACAAAACCGCCATCATTACTCTAGAGAAATGACTTGGAGAATTTTTAACACCAAAAAAAAGAAAATTATACTGAAATAGTTGATCATTAGCTATAAATGCCATCTTACATTTACTGTCTTCCTGAATGGATAGTTGATAGTATCCAGATTTTATATCAACAGCTGTAAAACATTTACTATCCCGTACTTTCACAAGTAATTCTTTGATCGAAGGCAATGGAAATGCATTATCCTTCGTGACTGCACTCAACTTACTATAATCAACACACAATCTTACTAGGCCATCCTTTTTCCTAACAGCTACAATAGGAGAAGCCCAGGGGGACTCGCTCTCCTAGATTATCCCCTGTTCCCTTAATTTTTTTAATTTCCCTTTCTATATCTCCCTGGAAATGAAAGGGTAAATTTTAAGGCCTTGACCTGATCGAGTCCGCCTGCCCAGTTTCAATGCTAAAAGGAAATCAATCAATCCTCCCGGGTGGCTCATCTCAAATTGTAATTGCATCGGAATAATTATTGAAAATGTCACTAACTACAGGTTGATATTCTCATGGATTTTGTTTTTGTGCTTGAGTAATCAAATTCTGAGTGCGTCGTCTGTGCGGGCTGGAGTTGTGACTCCCAAGATCCCATTATTATCAATTTCATATAACTCTAATTCACACACAGAATCACATCCTAACACAACTCTTTTTATTTGAAAAATTAACTATCGTTATATCAGCTCTGTTCTCTCTTATTTCTGATAGGCCCTCTAAAATCATATGGGCCCAATTCCCATGGGGTTTAACAAGACCTTGGTTCCTTCCGGAGAAGGGCGACAATGGGTCAATGATATGCTCGTGTCTGGGGAGACAACACTCCTCCTCCCCCTGGTACAGCTGTTACCTTACTTAAATATCTCTCCAAGCCTGCAAAAGCCCTTAATCTCTCATGACTTTCTGTCGGCAAAATGTATCCTCCTGTTTTTACTGTTATTGTATCTTTTCCTCCAAAAATGCATATTTGATTACATGAAATAAAATCAATTCCTAAGATAGCCTCGATTCCTGGAATTCCCAAGGTGGCCAAGACAAAAAAAAAAAGGGTTTGTGTAAACTTCATACATCATACCTTAAAGTTGACGACCGTTGTATGGTTTATGCGTAGTTTATTTCCTCCTGCCGTGTCAGGGACGATGAATGCCACTGACTGTGGGGTGTTTGAGGAGAATATTTTTTCAATCAGTGAAACACTGGCTCTTGTGTCGATCAGCGCTCGAATGGACTTAACCTGCTGGTCAATCCTATCTGCTAACATTCCTAGGCAGCCATTACGAGATAAGGGGCACGGGCCAATGACCTCTGTTGCAATGCTGCTCCTCCCTAGTGCTGCGGGGGTATGGTCGGGGGGTACCGATGGAGGTCCCAGTGGCTGCTCTGCGAGGTCCGTTGTCACCGCTTCCTCGGACACTGCTTGTGATGTAATGGGGGGGGGGGAGGTCATCGAACTCCCTCGTCTCCCCCTTCCTCCGTTTCCTTTTCCTCGGATGTTGGGCAGGGGGAGGTGTGCGTGTGCCACAGCCCGCCAGCCATCGACGTTTTTTGCTGGGCACTCTCGAGATAGATGACTGTAGTCCTGACAAGCAGGGGTATCCTTGGGTGGGGCACTCCACTCGCCGGTGCCCCTTTCCCCCACACTGCTAGCATCTGGAGATTGCTAACCTGCTGATTGCGTTTTCCCCTACCTTATTGAGTGCTTCTCATGGTTGCAAATTTCTCAGAATCGGGCCAGTTATTCCCAGTCATTTTTCCTTCTTGCAAACTGTCTAAAATGTTTTGTATCGCGCTTACTATGTCTGCTAACGAGTGATTGTCATGGAACAAATAACAATATAAATATGGGTTTACTAATCTGCGATATATGTTTATGGGCAATTGCATTTTTATCACCTTCTTGGAGATTGGCACTCTGGGTAGCTAACGAATCGCAATCCCGAAAAAGGAGAGTTGCAAGACTAAGAACGATTTCGCCTTCCCGTATTTTCTGTGTTTAGTTTTTTTTTTGTCTCCCTTTCTTTCATCAGTCAAGGCTTATTTCTCAATTAAACGTCGTTCTATTTCAGTATTACTTCTTAAATTATCTAGTGGCCATCACATTACATCCATTGCAGGAGCATCTTTCAACAATCTAATTACTTGAATGGCTTTTTCTTTTTCCACTCACCCATATGTGGCTACTTCAAAGTCTCTCAAAAACACTTAAATTGATTGAAAGCCTTTGTAAGGCCGTGGATCATCAAAAGGCTTAACACTTGCCTGGAATTCTGACATCTTTTGAACTACGATTTGCGTATCTTTACTCGTCTGTGCATGTGTACTTTTACTTATGTGTGTTTGAAATTCAGTTATGTACATTGGATATGCTGTGGTTGGGCGCTGCTCCTCTTCAGAAAAACCAAGAATCTGTTGATTATTGAAGGCAACTAAACTCCCCTCGCTATCGAAATGCCATCTTGCTACAACAACATGCTGAGTTATAGGTTTTTGTGGAATTCTCATGATTATAGAGTTCATTTATCTTCTTGTAAAACACATATCTACATACAAGAATTAGGACACACACACACGCACATATATATACATATATATAAATATATATATATATAGATATATATATATATATATATATATATATATATATATATATATATATATATATATATATATATATATATATACATATATATATATATATATATATACATATATATATATATATATACATACATATATATATATATATATATATATATATATATATATATATATATATATATATGTATATATATATATATATATATATATATATATATATATATATATATATATATATATATATACATATATATATATATATATATATATATATATATATATATATATATATATATATATATATATATATATACATATATATATATATATATATATATATATATATATATATATATATATATATATATATATATATATATATATATATTTATATATATATACGCATTTATACAGAAGTACTGATAAACAAGGTATTTGCAATGTATCTGGCCTATTCTTCTTTTTGTTGTCTATAATTAATCATTCATGCATTTCGTT
>NC_090726.1:167893091-167898091 GCF_036898095.1 Palaemon carinicauda
GGTGAAACACAGACTAGTATGATTTTTGTTTGTTTTGTTTTCGCATTACCATTGCTATAATCTGCGATTTAAATACCATTTGTACTATTGATACTTTTTTCTCAATTATAGCTTATGAGGAACTGGTACTCATGAAAAGTCTTAAACAAAGTAATTTTTTCTTAATGTTTTTAAAGGAGGTCTAATGATATTTAGGTAAAACAAGGAAAATATGATTATATATTTCCCTATTAATTGAGTCCTTATCAGTCTTTAGGTATGTGACCCTGTGTTCCAAAAGAAGATGTAAGTTATTAAAAGTATAAAAAGAAATAGTACGGGCAAAGCTGTGAAAAAAACTGAATAAAGAAGGGAACGTCCAAGTAAAAGAAAAATAAAATACGATGAATTGGGAGGAATTGCAGTCACAGTAATAAAATTAAGCCATACTTGTAGACTATCGAATGGCGGTAGCTCTAACAACATATCGACTTTTTATATTTCTTCTCGACTCTTCGATTTTTTTTACCATATCAGCATGAGTGCCTTAGGAAAACATAGGAGATAAATAATTTTCTTCCTAACGTGTAAAGTTGTCTTCTTAGTAAACCGGGTGTTGGTTGAATATCCATGAAATGCCATGATAATAACACAAATGAAACAATAAAAAGTTAGCTATCAAAGACAAATGTTACTTAAATGAAATAGCCCCAGTGAACTAATGATATGAATAGTGTTTAGTTTTTTACAGTTCTGACAAATAGTCACTCAACACCTATGAAATCTCTATCGATTTAAAACTAGATACATTGTAAAATTTTGCTATGGTCTGCCACTCCATCTCCAAAATGTTTATACATGAACTGAAAAAAAGATTCCAGTCCTTTCAATTTGTTTCACAGTTTTTATGGGAATTGTTACTCTGTTAACCAAAATTGAAAAGATTAAGTCACAAGAAAAATATCACAAAATTTGTTTGGGAAAGACATATTATGTTTCAACATCGACTAGTTGCTATTCAAACAATCACACTAGGATCTATCCCACAGTGATTTATATCTATATATATATATTTATCAGCCAACATGTAAATCACTAAGTTTCTTTCAATAAAAAATACATATATATATAAATATATATATATATATATATATATATATATATATATATATATATATATATATATATATATATATATATATATATATATATTTATATATATATATATTATATATAATTATTTATATATATATATATATATATATATATATAAATATATATATATACACATATATATATATATATATATATATATATATATATATATATATATATATATATGTATATATATTTATATATTATTTTGTATATATATATATATATATATATATATATATATATATATATATATATATATATATATATATATAAATATATATATATATATATATATATATATATATATATATATATATATATATATACATACATATATATATATATATATATATATATATATATATATATATATATTAAAAATAATATTTGTAGAGGAAAAATGGAAAAAAGAATAATGTGAAATTTCATAGAAAAAGTATAGGAGGAAAGAGTTTGAATTCAGCCAACAAAGTATAAAAAAAAAAAATGATATAATTTAACCAAATAAATTTTACATCAGGATATGAGCATATCTCCTCCTTAGTTTTCAAAATGTTATTGATTAAAATTAATAACATTTTTTGGAAATATTTAGAATTGTTTCATCTGACAACTGGTAATCTAATAGGATTTAATCTGCTAAAGGAGAGATTCCAGTGATTCAAAACAAATTCCCTCGGGGTGTGCAAAGCAATTTCTGTCAACAAAACAATTACTAAATCAATATCAATGTAATTATAAACCTAAAACTATAGATTTCTATAAATTAAGGAATACAAAGTACGCCATAACACAAAAGGAATTATTACAAAGTGGAATAGGTATCTTTTTCAGACAAAGCATCCGAGAGCCTTTGACTATAATCCTCATTTAGCACTGATTCAAAGGATAAAAATTAAAAAAACTTAAAGTCATTGACAATAGACTACAGTAAAGGTAAAAAAGAAGAAACAAGATTCAATTTCAACATAAACTATTGATACTCTTCAAAACTAGCAAAGTAGCATTGATCCTATCTAGAGAGAGAGAGGAGAGAGAGAGAGAGAGAGAGAGAGAGAGAGAGGAGAGAGAGAGAGAGAGAGAGAGAGAGAAAGAGGAGAGAGAGAGAGAGAGAGAGCATATCTTTCCTCTGTCCACTACTGGAGAGCGAAAAAAAACTGGTCGTTATTTTCATTGTCACTGGTGTTAGAAAAATATCGAATCTGTGAAAAGAAAAAAAAAAGAAATTGTATAACCACAGTATATCCAATGTACAATGGAGGGTTGGAAAAATTTATTACACTTTTACAAAAATAAATTTAAAATATGATCAACACAGATATATATATATATATATATATATATATATATATATATATATATATTTATATATGTGTATATATATCTATATATATATATATATATATATATATATATATATATATATATATATATATATATATGAATGAAGAGAGAGAGAGAGAGAGAGAGAGAGAGAGAGAGAGAGAGAGAGAGAGAAGAGAGAGAGAGAGAGAGAGAGAGAGAGAGAGAGAGAATACACATTTTCATGTATTCGTATATGAATATACATTTGCAGGTTTCAATATTAGTGTGTGCATATAACTGTTTTTTCGTAACTGTGTTCATGAATAAAGATAATAAATATTCGACTAATATTGAAATGTCATTATGATAAAAAATTATATTTTTACAAACCAGACTACGAATTTCCATTCAATGTATTGAAGATTTAGAGATGTCTTAAGAAATAGCGGAGGGGAAGGGTTTGAAAGGTAAATGAATGGTGGGAAATCTTATACCGTCATTGAAAGAATTGAAGTATGTGAAGACTATGTGGAGGGCTTAGCTCGAAGTCTCCCTCTATTTCTGGCAACGCCATAATTAGTTTAGTCAGCGTGATTCTACTGTTATACTATTAAAGAATAGGAATTTGAAGATAATTAATTATCACGGTGTATGTCTTTGTTAATATTCATTAGTGCAGAACATACTATTCTACACAGTACATTCTTTATACTTCATCCCCATAGTATTGTATATGAATATGATCTACTATCTTTCATAATAATATTATTTATTTAGAATAAATTTAATTTTAAGCACATATTCACCTTTTGTATGTTTATCAAAGATAATTCAAAACTAAGTAAAAGTGCTACTTTGTAGTCTTTAATCTTCTCTCTCTCTCTCTCTCTCTCTCTCTCTCTCTCTCTCTCTCTCTCTCCTTGGGAAAATTTATTATTCCCTATCTTGGATCTGAATGTGAGTCTATCCTGGATAAAACTAATAATAGAATATATGCTACAAATTAGAAAAATTCTCGTTTTGACAAATTCACAGAGTTTTCAAGAGTGATTATTTTAGATTTTCTTTAATCAATATTGATATATAAAAGCTCAAAATTCTCCTAAAACAATCTTGTAATAATCTACAAAATGACATACTTTGTTGCTTCCTTCCTTACTTTCTTCTCCCTCCGTATTCTATTTGTTTTCCTTATTTTTTATCTATTCCTTATATGCTTTCATTGTATAGTTGGACTCTCAGAATTTTAGAACACTTGAAGCATTAATTCATACCTTTCAAATATATTTATTTGAATGTATTTATATAAGAAAAATTCAAATAAATAGATATAGGACCTCAAATAAATATTTAAAAAGGAGAATTGCTTGAGTAATTTTTTAGGTAATCAAGCAAACTACTTTATGTTATGAATTTTGATATATCGATAAAAGGAAAAATTATCAACATGAGATTGCACGGACAATTTACCTTATCATATAAAAAATAACAATGACACGAATGGATATAGTAGAACGCTCTCTCTCTCTCTCTCTCTCTCTCTCTCTCTCTCTCTCTCTCTCTCTCTCTCTCTCTCTCTCTCTCTCTCTCTCCTGATCAAAGATCAAAATCCTCTGCATTCTAGAAAAAAAAATAAAAAAAATCATGGACTTCTTTTTTTCAATGCTAGAGATCCAGGACAATGGCGAAGCATTGTATAGAACAGATAAGAATAGCCGGATACCTAAGGCTGGTGTTGGCTGAATGACAGAAGAAAGGAGATAAGGCCTTCTAAAGTCCTGATAGGTGAATGAAACCAGCAAATAGATATTATTCATAGTTGTATCCCTTTCTGAGTATGGATACCTTAAAGTATTGAAAATTTATGTCTATGCCTATGATCAGTAAAGTTACACACGTCATGGCCACCCACACTAGCTTTGTTTGTTGTGAGTGACGAGATTAATGTTTCCCATCATCACCAATCAGCAGTGACAAAAGGTAGTAGTATTGAAAAAGGGCCAGACCACAGACATAACCAAAGCGGCTGCATTTGTTGTTATTACCTCCGTCAACAAAGTTAGGAGGAAGTTATGTCTTCAACCCTTTTTGTCCGTTTGCCTGTTTGTCTGTTTGATTGTTTCCAAACAATTTCCTGGCCACATCTTTACTTATAGAGTAGTGAAACTTTCAGGGATTAATAGCTTTGCTGAGAATGATCAAATTTGTAAAGTCCCCTCCCAAAAAGTCAAGGTCGAGAAAAGGTCGACCGAATTAACCATAATCTTAACTTCAACTTCTCATATGGTTATCATACAGGCTTAAAATTTGCCTCAATCTCAATGGTCATACAGCTAGCTGATTATTGCTATGACTCTCTGCCCTAAGGGAAATAATATGCCGTTTTGGAGGTCTGCGCTCTCAGAGTATTTTTGTAGTTGTTGTGGTTATTTATCTATATATTTGTTGTTTGTGGTTAATATTTAAACGAATCTGGTTTATGATGCATCTCATTTTCTGTGGTTGATTAAATCATTGATATCAAGAAAAAATAAGAATTATATTCAACAAAATAAGTT
>NC_090726.1:167900591-167910591 GCF_036898095.1 Palaemon carinicauda
AATAATATATTCAGCATGCCACTGCACCTCCTCATTTTGTTAGTACCTTCGCAGTTCAAATCTTATTTCAAAAAAAGTTTTCGTTGAACAAGTAAAACTTCAGTTATATCATGGTTGTTTATTCAAATCTAAATTTATTCATAATCATGATAATATATCCAATGAGTCAAACTCGATATGTAGCCTACTTTGAATATAACTAACTAACGATGCTAGTATATTAGGTTAATTGTATTATTATCGATATCATGTTTCATCTTTTTTTGTGAACAGAGATTTGTCTTCTACACCAGCTTGAGATATTTACTATTTTTTTTTTCATTAAATAAAAGGTACTTAATATAATAAATGTGAAATGATCGTGGAATATGACCTTCTTCAATATATATTAATTATGGTCATCATTTCCTTGAAAAAAATTGTAATGCTTTCTCGTTTAGAAAAAAATGGAAAATATTTTTTTTTGTTCAATATCTCACTGGTTATCCTTTAAAACCCAAATATACTATTTTTTCTCATACAACTGGTAAATCGTATGTTGATGAAATTAATTATGATTGTTTGCATTCGTTCATGCTTCATCTAGTTAATCCATTAAGATGGATATTTTATAATGATTTATACTGTCTGGGGTTGTGCAAACTTTCTGGAAACGTCCCCGTCTGCCTATTTTGTTTTTGGGCGTTGAGACCAGGACCCGCTAAGCTTAATAGTTCCTATTAGTGTCAGCAAGCTCACCATCTTAGAGAGCTAGGTGAAGCCTATAGGTCTACTGCAGAGTAAGTAATTAGTAGCCACTGTTTGGTCCTCTCTGGTACTACCTTGATGGAGGGGGCTTTTGGTCACTAATCTTGATATGGTCAGTCTTTTTGATAATATCTTCATCCTTGCCTCTGCCACTCATGACTGACTAAAGGAGAAAAAAAAAATAATGTTCCTGGATAATAAAATTAATGGAAACAAAATACTTAAGGTAACAGGGTGTGAAGAGTCTTTATTACAAAGTATTGTATGTAATTTTCTATTAACTTTTTTCCATCACCGTAATCATTGTATTTTAGCACCATCTAACGCCTGCTGTGACTTATTTGGCAAAAGCAAAAATATAGCATAAGTATATTTAGTGTACTCTATCATTTTAAAACTGCATTCGGAAAATGTCAAAAAAAAAAAAAAAATTCTGTTATTTGATTATATAAAGAAAAAATTAATGGTAGATTTGCACCTATATTACAGATATAAGATGATCACCGTTGCAATTATAAAACTAAGAAATGGCAAGAATAATATAGTTACCAGAAAAGTATAGATGTTGGTCGTTCTTCAATAAAATATTGAAGTAGATGGTCAGGATGATATAATAATTACTAGTATAAAAACACATCTTCAGAGTAAATCATGTTTGCCATTTATAAAAAAATACACGAAATAGTTAGGGGAGATGGAGGGTTGGAGGGTTACATCTTCATAAATCCTTAAATAAATAATCGGCTCATGAGATATGCTTCAGTACAAACATTTACAAACTATTTTTTCCCTGGAATATTATGAAACTGGGAATTTTATAGAAATCTGCAAAGTGTATTGAGAGTAAAACCTTGTTTATTTAGCAAAGGAATCGAACTTCAATAACATTAAAGGGGTGACTGAGGGCATTTACTCTATATCAAGGTAATACGAGATAAATGAGATGAATTACAATTGAATTTCAGTCTTATTTCTTGGAAATACGTTAATCTTACAGGGATTATTTAATCAAATATCTCGTCCAAATATCGGGAATGAGTACGCAAATGATATTGATGTTATAAATGATTTTATCTCATAAATGGATTATTTAGCTCATTTCGCTGCACATAAAAAACAAACGTACGAATTTCAAAAAATATCTATTATGCTATCATATGGGGTATTGTAAGTGGCTAAACATTGGACGGAAGTTTTTAATGATGAATACGATACATGATGGGTTGTACAAGAGATCTCATTTACAAATAGGACATTAATACTACGAAGTTATTATTATTCCTCAAGATATATTCTTTTTCTTTTTTGTCATTTCCCCGGCACAAAAATATCCATAAAAATAGAAAGCAAAAATAAAGAAAAACTAGTAATCATACTGTTGAATTATTTGTTTTATGATAATTACTTAGCAATATTAATAATAATAATAATAATAATAATAATAATAATAATAATAATAATAATAATACCACTATTACTACTACTACTACTGCTACTACTACTAGTGGTACTACTGCAGTCTACTACTACTACTACTACTACTACTACTACTACTACTAATACTACTACTACTACTACTACTACTACTACTACTAATAATAATAATAATAATAATAATAATAATCATAATAATAATGACATCAACCGTTTTATCCCTATTTCTGACTTAGCCCTTCCTCTCAACATCCATGAGCCGGCCCTTCGCTCTATCCTGGAATTATTTATCAATAAGGACAAAAACCTTTCTAAAGACTTCAAGGGTGTATGACCATACAGAAGGATGGTGTTATGATTAACTCCATAAGTTCTTGCGTGGAGAGATCACTCTGAATCTACGTCCACTATATTGCCGAGAGTTTGTGAAATTCCAATTTTCTGAACACAATGGTGAACAGTGAGAGACTTTCGAAACAGGCAGTTCCTTAAGGTTCATATTGGAACCTAATGTTAACATCCGTCGTCTCCTCCTGGACATCCTGGTCTTGAATGATTAATGCGGTTTCAATACCAGTTATCTACCCAAAACCCTAGAACGTAGCCCATCAAGATGCACAAACTCCTTATGAAAAGAAAAAAAAATACTGAAAATATCCCTATGGATACAAAGATATCCTCATGAATACTAAGATCCTTGTCAGTGTCCCAGATGGGATAAGGCTCAGATCCTGGAATCCCTGCTCATTCACAAAGAGAATCCAAACTTTAATATGTCGCAAACGATATTCCACTTATCCTCTTGCCATAGGAATATTACAAAACGATTTTTAAACATCAACAAGGTCGACGATGATAAGTGGCCCGATAGCTTGTCTGCATCTGAGACTCTCCTGGAGAGCACTGCAGCCAATCAACAAGTAGCTAAGGACTCATTGAACCTGAAATCTGAGCGGTCGGACTGTTTGCCGTCTATGAGCACCAGTAAGCAGTGATTTGGACAATCAGTGAGCCGCTTGATAGAGGGTTGACTACCAAAATAATAATAATAATAATAATAATAATAATAATAATAATAATAATAATAATAATAATAATAATAATAATAATAATAATAATAATAATAATATTGACTTGATATCTGTATAATTTTTTTCCATAATAACTGTTACAAATATTAGTATATATTTCCTCCATGAAAATACTATCACATTTAAAAATAGTTTGTATGAATTTGATCAATTCAGATTTGCTGTACAAATTGTTCGAAGAATTTGTCTTTCTGGTGACTTATCTCTCCATACACAGGTGATCAAATTATGGAATTTTTTTAAAGATGTAGATAGTTTTTGATACTACGAAATTATGCATTATTGGTAAGACAGTATCAAATCAATTTACAATATTATAAGGTTAATGTAAAGAAAAATAAAAAAATAACTTCTTAAAATATGAGCAAGATATTATCAGTAAAGCTAAATTATATTGTCACCAGAATCCTTATGTTTGGTACATATTCATTTTTCGTAGCAAATATGATTAATTATTTAAATTTTCGTATAAAAATAAATAGCCTATAATGATAACCACCAATGATTAAACCTTTAAAACTCCTCTTTTAGCTAATATATTACCTTTATATGGTCTATTTAAGAAATAATGATTATCTATTTACTAGGGTATATCCAAAGCAATAACCGGTAAATGATCTTCATTTTCTTCAACACTGTTATCCCTATATTAAGATATCGACTGCCTGATGGTGTATTAGGCAGCTGACCCCTATCATCCGTTACCTGAACTCGCCAACTAAGTCTCTGCCTTCCTCTTAATCTTCTCCCCTGACCAGGTTCCTCCCATTCCCTCCTCACTCCCTATCCACCATCCATCTTGAACATGTCCCAACCCCATCTGAGTTGTGTCACTCTTATTTCCTCTGTAATATTTGCTATGCCTGCATTTCTTTTTAGTTTCTCATTTTCCAATCTGTAGAGCAGTGATGCACCTCCAATTCACCTCAATACTCTCAGCTCTGTTCCCTTAAAGCTATTCTCCATATTTTCCTTTTAGAGGTAATTTTTCGAGTCCATATATTAACAGTTATTTTATTACTATGCTTTATTGCCGGACTTTTAGTTTGACTGTTATCTTCCGATCATACCCCATTCATGCTACATCCTTCTACTTCCCTCAAGCTTCTCTTATTCTATATTCAACTTCATCCTCACCTCTCCCACCTGACTTAGAGTAAAACTTAAGTATTTAAATTGTTCATCCCGTTCTATATCTGATGCCTCTATTCCTGAGCACGGCTATCCTGTACCTAAACTCCAGATATTACTATAGCTTCAGTCTTTTCCATATATATTCACAAGCCAACCCTTTACAGAGTCTCTTGTACATCCTTTTCAGTGATAATCAACCAGTCATCTGCATGGAGCAACTCCTACAACACTTCATTTCTGATATCTTCACTCAACACATCCATGGCTACCGCAAATAAAAAAGGACCTAATGCTGACCCCTGGTGAATCACAAACACTAACGCGTTATGCGTCTGTTCCCCAATACTTAAAGATATAATATTTAAAGGAGGCTAATTCCTGGATAAGCCCTGTATCTCTACGAAATATTGTTAATATAATTTTCTTTGCGTAATTTCTTCATGAATTTGATTAATATTAATTCAATATATCGAATAAGTACGTCATATTGTGCTGTTTAATTGCAAAAACATTTCTTAAGGTGCGTCCCACACAGTCGAACAGTATCTGTCGGACAAACACTGTTTCCATATCTGAATTGAAAGAGAATGACGTCATAAACGTTGAAATGAGAGAGGTTGATATAGTAACAAACAGTGGTACCAGATCAAGTTGACTACCAGGATTTCTACTACTTTTACCTGACAAAGACCGGAAGAAATGTCAGAAGCTGATGTCTGCTGGGATCTATGATATCTATGTCCGTGTTATAATCTGTACTCGAGAATCAAGTAGTAGTTATCAGATTCAAATACGGAACATCATAACCATAGTATACTATCAAATAAAAGCACAATCTAATAAATTGAATTATGCCGCATGATTATTTCTGATCGTTTGAGAACAATTGGATGGTACATGGAAGAACTAGTTGCAAAGACGGGGTGAAAAGAGAAGTCATTCATCCATATTAAAGGAAACTCAAAATGATTATCAATCAGACTTTACAACTATATACTGATGGTCCCAAAAGCTTTATTCATTTTATCTGAGAGCTTAAAACCTTTTTTAAGTAAGCGTGACACATGAGAGGAAGCATTTTTCCAGAAGCACGTCTGACGGCATTACAAAATCACATATGCCTGACTTAACATAACCTATCAGTGAAAGGAGGATGTTATTGTTATTAACTCGCAATGTATAGCCTATATTATTCCGCGAAATAACTAATATTTGAGACTGGTCATATTCTGAATTATGTGTTGTTAACTAATCCAAATGGTTTCATTGATAAAGATAAATTGCTAAAAATTTGTTTCCCCTGCTCTCGTAGAGAGAGAGAGAGAGAGAGAGAGAGAGAGAGAGAGAGAGAGAGAGAGAGAGAGAGAGAAAGAGAGAGAGAGAGAGAGAGAGAGAATTTCGTATTTTCCTCATGATCAAACACTTCTTCAAGAAATGAGACTTCAAGGTCCATAATTGAAACAGATTCTTTTAAGCTAAACTCTTATATCGACACGCCATAATTTGTTTGTGCAAATGGATTCCATATTCTTTTCGACTCGTAAACCAGTTACAGACATTCCACTTCTCGGAAGTTTTGACGTTATTTTATTTATTGCTGCTAAACATTTATTCCTGTCTTTGTAAACATTTGCTTTGATGTTTTATAAGCATGGGCTCCGACAGTACTGTTTGGATTAGCCACTGAGCCTCTCTTCAATATCAAAGTCAGCTTTCCTTCGTAACTGGATTACATCTAGTCATGTTTACGGGGAAGGTGATACATAATCTTCAAAAAGTTAAAATTTATCCGGTAAGCAAGTAGAACTACGTCCATCGTGCCACTCCGCCTCCGGAGAGTGTCTGAAGCTCGGACTCTACGAACACAGGCACTGTCCGACAGACAACTTAGCCCTCCTTATTGACGTCGTTATCGCTTCTTTCACAATGTTAATTGGTAACAATTGTGTTCGAGGGACACTGTTCTACAGTGTAGACACAGCTTTAGGGTTTAAAATAACAAAATTAAAATATATTACTTGTACGTAGACTATGAAAGAAATAATATTCTATAGAAACAAAAGAAGATATTGATATGAAATATATATAATGAGAAATGTAACTAAGTATTGGTAAATTCAAAGTAAGATTTCTTTGCATATTTGAATGTTTATATATCTTTACATAAAAGGATTAAAAATAGTTCTTTTTTATCGTATTTTTTTTTTTATTAAAGGTCTTTAAAAACAAAATATTCTTAGATATCAAATAAAGTATCAACTTACTCCATTTTGTACAATTATTCGATCTTTATGAATTTTTTATATTTTTAAACACACTTCTGCATTACATAAGTTATAATTAAATGTGATCTATATTTCTCCCTATAAAGTCTGAAAGTTGCTATATTTCTAAAAAATATACTGTTTACACACTGGGTGACCGCAAGGCTGATTACAGTTTTTATCTAGTTTCTTTTTTTTTGCTTTTATTTCCTTCATATATTATTGAAAAAGTATTCAAGAGAGTCCACTGCAAAGTATAATGACCAAAAGGGTATTGTTTATTCAAGACTGTTTTTGTAAAATACCCCTCCTTTCCTTATAGTTATATTACTAAATCTATATCTAATTTCCTCGTTAAACATTTTCGTATAAATAGCGATGTCCTTATTCGGATAAAGAAAATATAAAAAAAAATCCCAACATCCTTTTCCAGTGATAAAAGCCTTTTACATTTAAAGGTATGAAATCTGTGTATAGTCGTGTATTTTGTATCAGTACCTCTTTCTCTCTTATTGTTTTATAGTATTATTAACTGCCAAATAATTAAATGAGGACTTTCAAAGTTATTCTTTAATGATTTAATGGACGTTGGTGATATACTGTATAAGATTTAATTTTTTGGATAATCTTGCAATAATGTAAAGATGTCTGAATGAGAGAATATAATATCTGTCTTAGTAGTAATGATGTCCCATATGGGCCTAAATACCATTGCAAATATTTAAACATGATATTCATGCTCTCAGATCTCTTGATATTAATAGTATTTTTAGATGGAGGTTAATTCTCTGATACGTAATATGATTTATTTCACTACTATTGTTCTAAATGAATTTGAGGTTTCATAAAATTCATCCATAGAGATATAATAAAGAAAAAAAATTTGAATCTGATGAAATTTCTCCAGATGGTATACATTAATATATTTTCTTGTTGCAAGGAGGGAATGGCATGATTATACATTCAAAGAGATATCCATAGCTGTTATATGAGCAAATTCTACATATCTAGTTATCAAAATATCCTAAATAGATTTTAAATAGGAAATATTATTCATACATTTTTTTTATTTCCTACATAATTCATATCCAGTAACAGAACAATCAGTGATATCTATATAATAGGCTTTTTAACATGAATATGCCATATAGAGAACCAAACACAAAGGAAACAAATCATGACAGGAGCATGGACACTATTCTCAAATATTTAATAGATTGATAGTATTCGAAGGATCACATATATATTTTTACACACTTTGCACTCTGTTAGTAGTTTGCTAAATTAATCGTTGCATAAATTACCAGATATCATTCACATTTTTGTGAAATGGTAAAAGCCAGGGTATTCAAAGGATAATTCAATCAATCTCCACAGACAGAAGTTATCAGTTAATATAAGCCTTAATCAAACGAATACAAGTGCAATCCAACTGAATTTCAACAATATTTGTGTGAGTTCGGAGATTGACCGGCTTATACGTTAACTTAGATCAATATAAATTTGTCTCGGCTGGCCGACCACTCACAATGCAATAGTGAGGAAATATAAAATTATCAAACACAAGAAAATACTCCTTTCTCATTAGCTTATTCTTTATAATATATTTTCAACATTTTCCATAGAAAATTCAAAACCCATTTTCATTAATGAAATATTTTGAAATATTACTGGCGTTTAAAGAGAATAAATTTATTTTTTATTAATATTTATAATTATGTAAATCCACATATGTTCGTTAGTTGAAAACATTGTAAGTCAATTATTGCGCGTTAATCTAAGAATAATTCTGCTCCTACCAAAATACCACAGACTGTATTAGATATGTAAATATATTCTGGGGAAAGGATTCAACATTTTCTAGATTATATAATTCATGCCTGAAAACGGTGAGCAAATATTTCGAAGAAACATATATATGCCCTTTTTCATTTGTGTACATTGATATGTAATCATCTAATGTGGAATCTCTCTCTCTCTCTCTCTCTCTCTCTCTCTCTCTCTCTCTCTCTCTCTCTCTCTCTCTCTCTCTCATTGTAAGTTCCTTTGTGGATGGTTATATACTTTTCTTCTTAATTCAGTCATAAGTCATCGCTGAATTCTTTTCATAGAAAAAAAAAATAGAAAGGAAATTAATTATAACATCTTGTATTTCATGCATGAAACTTGCTCTGTGGTTCAGAGCACCCTAAATATTATCTAAAGACGTGAATGATACTTAATTATTGTATCGTTATGAAAGTAAATTTGCCAAATCCGTGAAAAGTTTTTCGTATACGCAATGTAACTAGGAAAAATATGTTAATAAATTACATACTATATTTAATAAAATTTGGAACTGTTCGCTGCTTTAATGGACAGCGATTACAAATGTAATTACATACTGCTAATTTTAATAGTTATTGATGGGTGTATAACAACAACATAGACCGTTTGTTTTTAAGCATATTTCTTGGGGTAGAATGCATTTCTGAGCAGTTACCTAAATTTCATAAGCATGTGTGCTTCTACTAGGTATATACATCACACTGATATTCTCTCCCTCTCTCTCTCTCTCTCTCTCTCTCTCTCTCTCTCTCTCTCTCTCTCTCTCTCTCTCTCTCTCTCTCTCTCTCAATAAGGTAAGGCTCTCTCATGTAGTATATTTAAAAAAAAAATCATTATTATTAATGAGACAAGAAATTATCAAACTCTTAAGCAGGGGTGAGCAGACGTACTCTACAGACGAAATATGAAAAAAGAACCAAGTAATACATAAATATGAAATA
The DNA here is from genome assembly GCF_036898095.1 of Palaemon carinicauda. Lineage (NCBI taxonomy): Eukaryota > Metazoa > Arthropoda > Malacostraca > Decapoda > Palaemonidae > Palaemon > Palaemon carinicauda. Next base: position 167,910,030 of record NC_090726.1, read on the forward strand.
TGCAAAAAATATACTAAATGGTTTATGACTATAGTTCTGCACAAAACTTAACATTACATTCAGAGCCCACTCTGATTCTCTAAGCAATACCTTTTCATGAAAGAGTGTTACTTTAAATTTAATTAATAATTCCTTATTTTCTAATATGGTACTTTGCGAGTAATCTTACCTGTGTTAAAGTTTAGAAGAGTCTTCAGATTAAAGTAACTAAGTTAACAGAAGCGAAACTACCGATGTCAAAAGAAATAATTTTTCTTAGGTTTTTACACCGATTACTGATTTTTTTAAATGCAAACAAAGACCCAAAAAGAAGGTATGGATATTTTGAAATCTGCATTACATAACAAGCTAGTATCATACTTCATAACAATGAGTTTCATATGTATGCCATCAGTTTACGACAGAATTGAAAAAAATATCAAACGAAAATCAGGTCATATAATAGATAACTTTTTTACCATTGTCAACTGAAAAAAAAATGATAAAGCTTACTCCAAAATATATATTTTTTGCTGGAATACTCAAATATTTTATATGCTTAAATTAGCCTGGAAGTTAATCT
>NC_090726.1:167918091-167930591 GCF_036898095.1 Palaemon carinicauda
AAGCATATTTTATCAAAATTTATAAAGGAAAAATAAGAACTAAAATACCTATTTGTCCAAGTTTTTAATCAAAGTGAAAATTTTTCATCTTTTGTTTTCAGGAAGTAGAAAAAGGCTAACCACACAAAAGATAAGAGGTAGAAACCCTATAACTTGTTAACGAAAAATAGTAGAATAGAAACATCCGTGTTGGCTTCTGTAAAGGAATCCGGGAGGACGAAACTAGCAGAATTTTTTTTTCTAAAATTTCCAGAAAATAAATAATCCTTTCTTGACAATTTGTGCCCCATGAGATAATCCTCTAATAGAGAACAATTGCATTTCAATGGATATAAAAATGGTACAGTTTGACAAGGAATGGAGGCTTGGCAGTAACGCCATACTGCAATTAGTATGAATTTTCATTTTTGTATAATTGTATATAAATTCAAATATTAGGCTGTTTCCGGTGAAGGCGTTGACGCCAGGAAAGTAAAAATAAATTTCAATGACCAATGTTTTTGTCAAATGAATAATTAAATTTGTCAATTATGAATAGAATCACGTTCGGTATACTTCTGTAAGATTTGACTTACCTTACTGATATGCAGAAGATTTATCCTTTCATGGAACCCTATAAAGAGTCCTTTCTATTACCATAAATCAATCAACAGAAAAGGTTAGAACTATACATTATTGTATGGATATATTTTACAATTTTATCTGTGTAATTGAACATATTTCCTCACTAATGAAGTAGCGTCAATCGAATGTTTACACGAGTTTCTTCTCTTCAAATAAGATTTAAGGTAATCATTTAATAATAGGCCGATACCTTTTTACCCTTAAGAGATTGAACATAATTTTATAAGGACATATTGCTTCAAGACTTAAACTATTGGTTTTTTGAGAAAAATAAAATAAAATACGATTTTTAGCTGCCAATCAAAATTGACAGCTTACCACATGTGTAATATAATAAGCGTAATTGCATAACTAGATATAATGAATGGCTACTCAATATAGACAGTAATTGATACCGTAATTAAAATTCAATACAGTGTTGAAAGCACATAGGTAAATCACTTCCACAAAAGAAAAAATTCATTTAATATGATATAGGTTTTCTACATGTTTTTATCATAGATACCGACATCCAATGAAAACTTTTAATACAATATACAGTCATAGGTACATAAGTGAAGTAAAATTAATATAAAATTAATATATTACAAGCTGTAAGTATGTGCGTGTGTGTGTGTGTGTCACCGATGTGATAGCATTTAATAGAATTACTCTTCATTACATATCATATTAAAAATCAAAGCAGTGAGGTGTACAATTTCATACGCATTGCCGGAGCATGGTACTCAATAATCTCTCTCTCTCTCTCTCTCTCTCTCTCTCTCTCTCTCTCTCTCTCTCTCTCTCCTCTCTCTCTCTCTCATCTCTCTCTCTCTCTCTCTCTGCGCCCTCCTTATAAATATAATATTGTATATTATCCCTGCTTGTATTCAATTCAATTTATAATAAAATTTTTAGTGCTCTATTATTATTAACTGTAAAATACAAGAACAAATGGGTTTGGCTCCCTGCATCTGTTCATAAGACTCTATTTATGAATATTTTTGGGAGTCGTCAATACAACGAACAATGATATCTTGACGATAAATCACTACACAATGTTTTTTTGTTTTTTTATATTGTTATTCAAGTTCGTTTTAAAAGTTCATATAGGCAGTGCCTGATCTTATAATCATATCTTCATGTTTAATAGGGGCAGAACATTCATGATATAAACCTATTTACTAAAGAAAGAATATACCCAGATTTCCATTCAAAATAAGCTCTATAGACTCCTCATTAATACAGGTCTGAATATAACTGATTTTTTTGTGTTTTTATTGATTCAGTAGACTATATTACTGGTCTTTTGAGTAAAATTTCGGAAAAATAAAAATTTAATCTTTTCAAATATACTGTAGAAGTCATAGTCAAATACTAGATAAACGAAGAAAGTATTTATAATTTTGTCACATATGTTAAAAATTTGGTCTTCCTTTAATAATATATTAAACCAAATATTTTAAATTTTAGATATTACGATTTCCAGGAAAGTATTATTAAACCCACTAAAAACCGGTGTGTTTTTGAAAAAGACTCTTTTTATAATGTGTTTACCCTTTCATTTAAACGCATATTTTTTTTTTATACATACTGTCTCATTTAATACAAAAGGTCTTTAATAACAATATCTTCCAGTTTAAGTAGATTCCTCAAAATTTGTAAGCAAAGACAAGAGCTGGATTAAATATTCTAATAGGCTACGGAGTTTGAAGAATTTAACTTCCTCAATCATAATATATCTAACCTCAATGTTTATCGTTATAAATAACACATATATGAATATATATTAACTTCAATAAAGTATTGTTATTTGTCTGAAAAAATATATAAGAAAAGGATCTTTATTTATTTTAATTTAAAGCTAGTTGATGATGATAAAGATGTATAAATGATACGATGGCAAACAATGTACATGTATATGATATCATTTTTAGTTAATTGAGGATATTACTTAGAAGAGAATATTTACAAATTATACGTTAATTCTACAAGATCTGTTTTTTAGAAGAGTTATTGTGTCAATACAGTGAGTTTATAACAACAATACTCTCTCTCTCTCCTCTCTCTCTCTCTCTCTCTCTCTCTCTCTCTCTCTCCTCTCTCTCTCTCTCTCTCTCTCTCTCCTCGGATCGAAAAATGTTCCTTAACAAAGTTGATAACCAATTATTATTATTATTATTATTATTATTATTATTATTATTATTATTAATATTATTATTATTATTGAAAATCCTGTTAATTTTGGTAATAATTTTCTCCAGAGACTGGTGGAATATGGTGTTGGGACTACGAATGCACGCTCTTTTGCACAGGTCCCGTGGCTATATCGGCTATTACTTTCACAAGACTCTTTTTCAATGACTTTAAATGCTTACAAGTGCCCCTAGGATTATTGGAATCCCTTATGTTTGCATATTCCATCGCTTTTCTATTGAATTTGCAAGTCTTAGTAAATTTCCCATTTTTCCCCTATCTTCTAATCTGTATTGCAAAATCTATGAGTGATACAGTGTTCTTTTTCTTATTGATAAGAGTGACGTCTGATCGATGTACTTTAATAATCCTTCTCATCCGTATCTTATGGCCTCAGTGATACTTAGCGTAATTACTTTGCAAAACAGCTAAATATTGATGTTCACACCATTTGTTGCTTTATTGTATTTGGTATCTATTATAAGTATTTCAATTCAGAGCTTTAACCAATGGATCATGTCCTTTCTTATTTTGATTCTGAAGAAATGTTGACCATCCCCTAGCGATATAGTTTATTCTTTTGCCATTAATTTCCAGCACGTTCAAGATATCTTTCTTAAGACCTGATCTTGTGAAGCAATAATCATCCCTTCAGTTTAATTCTCATTTTCTCCAACTTGTAGCTTCTGCCATGTTTTATTATTTGCCGTTTTTTTTTCTTGCATGAATTATCCATGGATTTTTTTTTCTGTTCCATTCTTCAAGTAACTTTTTTTTTTTGTAATTTCCTTTATTCTTGAGTACATAAATCCACCCTTTTCCAGTTTTCTTTTAAAGCGCATTTGTGTAATCATAAAAAAGCACAAAATAGAAGCCTCTAGGGATTTGTTGATAATTCTGGATGTACTTAATATAAGCTCAATTCTTAGAATCTGTTAATCAAAGAGCGAGATAGTCATCCATATATATACAAAGTCACCTAGAGAAATATGGTGGACTTATAAGAATTACCACTACCTATGGTCCCAATTCGAATAAAAGCCAAGTTCTATTTTAAACTAATCCTGTTTAATCCTCTCAATCTTGAAACTGACTTAAATGGTTTCAATAAAAAACGATCACCTAAGGATCTCACTTACAGTATGAATGCGATGATCATGTATTTTCATATGCATGTGGGAAGTGGGTATGTGTCCGTGTACAAAGTATAATTTTTCAATTTCACCCAACAATATTTTATATGATAGAGTATAATACATATTGTATAGTAGTTGATATATTCGAAAATATATAAATGTCATAAAAATAGATTAAAAAGAGTAAGAGAGAAATTCAATCCAACATACAACTGTTGATGTTTAACCTAATGAACACTAAACTGATTATGAAAATAATTATATTTTTTTTTATTTAAAAGTTTCTGAATCCATTGTTCATCGCTATCACCTATGATAAAAATTAAGTGGAACGATTTGTGAAATTTGACTCACACAAATATCTACAACATTTTTTATCTAAATCTGCATTGAATTAGACCAACTCTTCTGATTAACAAAGCACATGACAACCTTTGTCTCGTTGATGCCATTTTCCAACATTTGGATAAAGAACTCGAGGTAAATGTCAATCACAAAAATAGATTGACACCTCCGACTGCATTGCATCAAAAACATTAGTATATATCGATGTATTCTTTTAGGAGTTAAGTACTTTTCTTTGTAAACATTGATTACTTTAAGTTATAATATATGCTTTCCTTCTAGTATGAGATATGTATAGGTCACAAGATTTTTCAGTGAATCTAATAGAGAGAGAGAGAGAGAGAGAGAGAGAGAGAGGAGAGAGAGAGAGAGAGAGAGAGAGAGAGAGAGAGAGAGAGCGAGCCTTACCTTATTGCCTTATTCTATGTTTTGGTTCCCCTAGGTCCCTCAGTGTGAGGCATCTCGTATATCCACCAGAGAGTTGCAAATGCTTCTTCCGATGTATTTTGCATCTCGCAGTCTTGAATGGTCTGGGATGCATCTTAGGTATTTATCAAGCTTATTCTTAAACACATCTACGATCACTCCTGATATGTTTCTTAGTTGAGCTGGCAGCGCATTAAATAGTCGCTGCATTATCGATGCTGGTGCGTAGTGGACTAATGTCCTGTGAGCCTTCCTTAGTTTTCCTGGTATAGTTTTGGGCACTATTAATCTACCTTGGCTTGCTCTTTCTGATATTTTTAGCTCCATGATGTTTTCAGTAATTCCTTCGATTTGCTTCCATGCTTGTATTATCATGTAGCGTTCTCTCCTGCTTTCTAGACTGCATAGTTTAAAAAAATTGCAGTCTTTCCCAGTAGTCAAGGTCCTTAACTTCTTTTATTCTAGCAGTATAGGACCTTTGTACACTCTCTATATGTGCATTATCCTTTTGGTAGTGTGGGTACCATATCACATTGCAGTACTCGAGTGTACTACGTACATAAGTTTTGTAAAGCATAATCATGTGCTCAGCTTTTCTTGTTTTAAAGTGTCTAAATATCATTCCCATTTTTGCTTAACATTTAGCCAACATTGTTGCTATTTGGTCGTTGCATAACATATTCCTGTTTAACATTACACCAAGGTCTTTAATTGATTCCTTGTTGTGATTTTCTCGTTATTAGGTCCCCTGTATGCACATACCATTCCTTCTCTGTTTCCATAATTTATCCATTTGGATTTACCGGAGTTAAATACCATCCTATTTATCTCAGCATATTCATATATTTTGTTTTGATCTCTTTGTAGTGAGTTCCTATCTTCATCACAAGTAATTTCTCTACTTATTCTTGTGTCATTTGGCGAAAATTCTCACTACAAAGTCTTTAACATCATAGTCTATGTCTGAGATCATAATAACAAACTTGCAGAAATTCTTTTACCCATTTTCCTATCTTTCTTACAATATTATAAAATATCATTTGTTCTCAAATATGTTATGGTATACCTTGTCAAAGGCTTTTGCAAAATGTAGATAGATTACATCTGTGTCTTTTTCATTTTCCATGTTTTTGTATATTTTTTCTTATTGCGCTACCAGTTGGATTTGTGTAGGTTTTCTGGCCACAAAACCATGTTGACCTATATCAAGCATATTATTTTTAACCAAATGATTAATTATTTTCTTTTTATTACCCGTTCATACACTTTCATAATATGTGATGTTAGACTAATAGGTCTCTACTTGCTTGCCTCTAGTCTTGATCCACTTTTAAAAATAGGGGTCATTTAAGCTTATTTATGTTTAACATATATCTCGCTCATATCTACACTTTGTCTTAGCAGTATTGTAAGCAGCTTCACGATAGTATGTGCATTTTTTTTATAAAACCGCTGGAACTCCATCTGGTCTGGCTGCAGATCCATTTTTAATATCGCTAATAGCTAGTACAATATATGCTTCATTAATATTTATATCCGTTAGATATTTATAATTTTTGTATTTTTCTGCTAATATGTTGCATATTTCCTTTTCCTTATTCGCTAAGCGTCCTTCAATTCTTAGATGGCCTATTTCTAATCTCCCTTTATTCATGTTTTTTGCATAGGAGTAAAGTCCTTTTTTTTTGGGGGGGGGGGGGTTTGAAGTCCTTTCTTCTACGTCCATTAATTCATTTTCTTTATATTGTATAATCTTTTGTTCTGCCTTTTCTATCCTACATTTTATTTCCACCATTTTTCATACATTTTTTTTTTTTTGCAAGATTTTTCTTCCACTTTCTACTTTTCTGAAATAAGATCCTTCTGTCTCTTGGTATGCATGTCTCATGTTTGTTGTTTTTTTTCGGTACATATTTTTCAAGAATTTTCTCCAGTATTTTGTACAGTGTATCCGTATTTACGAAGAGAGAGAGAGAGAGAGAGAGAGAGGAGAGAGAGAGAGAGAGAGGAGAGAGAGAGAGAGAGGAGAGAGAGAGAGAGAGAGAGAGAGAGAGAGAAGCGGCCGCTATATACCTAGTTTTAGGTGCTGTAAAATAATATGAAGATGGTATTGAAAATGTTATCTGAAAACACTAATGTTAAATTACTTTTGATTTTTATTATTTTTGCATATTTTTTTTTTCAAATCCAGTGAGATCCATATTGTACATATCACAACATATTTCCATCTGGGGGAAAAGATAGATTTCATGTTATAAACAAAAATTAACAGACGGTTAAAGTCCAATTGTATCTTATCGTTAAACCTGAATGGAAAATTATGCTTTTCATGTTAATATTTCTTTTTTTTCATTTTAGTACTTGATGTAGTTTAGAATTATTCTATTTGTTGATCTTACTATCCATAATAGCAGCCAAAAACAGGGAAAAAAACAGAAAAGAATGAAGTTAATGGCACAAACCAGTTTTAATTTGAACCCAAAAATTCTTTATCATCCCATTGAAACGGTAAAAATTATGGTATTCCAATGAAAATTTCGCGAATTGTAGTCAGTCAATGATATTGGACAATAGAATGGTCTTGTAAAAACATTATTTGTTTTTACATTAAACCTCATGGCATATTCTTTATTAGATATCTTGTAAAGTGATAATTTTAGTATGCTGATTAAATTATCTAATACATAATCTATTTCGTTTTTAAAACCACTGCCTCATTCGGTCCAATTTTCTCTTTTACTTTTATTCAAGGTTACATAAGTATAGCAATTTAGGGAAGGTGAAAGTTTAGCATATCTATACAAAAATTATCAACACAAAAAGCAAAATAACAAGGAATGGACGGGCAAAATATGTAGGGAAATATCGTTTCTATGAATTTCAAGGATATAAATCAACTATGATTCTTTCGACCGAATTGGAAAAACTTCAAATGGAGCCTCATTATTAAAGTGTATGTTAATTACGTTTATCTATAGCGACAAACCATGCCTTTATATGAGATATCTCTTGGGTTTTTACGTTTCATGCATCACGTGTACTATACTGAGGTATGTTTTAGAATAACTTTACTCTCTACCGTAAAAGTAAATTACCAGTGGAGCAATCATGTTATAACCTGCAATATGTTGATGCTCTTTTGTATATTGACAAGACAATTCATATTTATATGCAGATGTATGAGATTCATCTTCTTCATTAACATCAACTTTTAATACTTTCTTCATTGTAATATTTAATACGCTAAAATTTCTCACTCCTATTAGATAAAGAAATAATTAAAACTTCTTTTATGAAAATGTAATGGAGTGAGTACCTATTTACTTTGCCCTCATGTATCTAAAAAATATTCAAAATCAATCGATTTCGGAATAATTTTCCTTTACTCAGCACACAGTTAATCCAAAACGCCTCACTATCTGTGCTTTTAATAATTTGTAGTATATGTACAGTACCGTGAAAAGGATCGACTTGGCATCATTATACAAAAATTGTGAAAATAAAATTCCCGAAAGCAGGGAACATGAGACACTCCCGTGAATTATAACAGTAAATAAATGAGTCTCAATGAGAAATTTAGATTTTTTTTTTTTTTTTTTTTTTGTATTTTTCAGTTTTCCTTAGGCGGAAAATAACATCTAAAGAATAGTATAATAGTGTGAAAATTAAAACTAACCTTTATCTGTTATAAATTGAAGAAATTCTGATTCCCTAATTGAAAAAAAAAAAATCATAATGCACGCTTTCTACATCATTGCGTTCATTATTTTGGGAGGAGTTCCAACCTTTATAATGTCTACTATAATATTTTTTTTCTTTCAAATTACTTTCTCTCTCTCTCTCTCTCTCTCTCTCTCCTCTCTCTCTCTCTCTCTCTCTCTCTCTCTCTCTCTCTCTCTCTCTCTCTCTCTCTCTCTCTCTAAGTACATAGTTATATTATTTGCTTAAAATTTTTCCTATGAGTGGATTAATTCGAAATCGAGAAACATGTTATACTCCATTCAACTATATTATCCAATATCTTATTTCAATTAGTCATTCAACAAACTATAGTACAAAATTGTTTAGAACCTGTATTGTAGTTAATTTTTCCTTAACCTTACATAGCATATAAAAGAGATTTCTGTATTGATTACCAGGTATGATTACTCGTAGTAATACGCGGTCTCCAAATTAATGTTTCCTTGAACCGGTTTTGATTGCTTTACAGTAAAGGTAGATTCTTTCTTTTTACCTTTGCCTTTTTGTTATATGTATATATGTATATATATATATATATATATATATATATATATATATATATATATATATAAATATATATATATATATATATATATATATATATATATATATATATATATATATATTTATCTATCTATCTATCTACAGTATGTATATATATATATATATATATATATATATATATATATATATATATATATATATATATATATATATATATATATATATTCATGTATATTTATAAATATACATATACATATACATATATATATAAATATATATATATATATATATATATATATACATACATACATTTATATGAATATATATATATATATATATATATATATATATATATATATATATATATATATATATATATATATATATATATATATATGCGGAAAAATCACAGGGAAAACATGATACTCAGATGCAGAAAAACCACTTAAGTCCTGACTAGTTTCGTGATACTTCTTCAGAGGACTGATTTATTGAGAGATGTTTCTTTACATTTTATAGGGACAGTAAACGTACGAACATACATATAGCGACTTATAGAACAATGACGCTCCCATACCAGCTACATGAGCTGTTATCAGGTGTTTACTTGGCGGAGATCAAACCTCATTAGACACCTGCCAAAAAGGGTCATTTCTGGTGGCTGGTAAATTCTTGTTTTGACTTTCAATACAATTTCTTAATATCAAATAATGGTAGCCTTATCCATATAAATACACAAGTAAAAATAAATGTGTGTGTATATATATATATATATATATATATATATATATATATATATATATATATATATATATATATATATGTATGTATGTATGTATGTATGTATGTATGTATGTGTATATATATATATATATATATATATATATATATATATATATATATATATATAAAACATCTATATATAAATATATACAATGATATATACATACGTATTCACAGAGGGGCATTCATATACACACATGCATAATATATACATAGGCATATATATATGTGTGCACATACTGATATACATATACAGATACATTCACAAACTTCTGCATATATATATATATATATATATATATATATATATATATATATATATATATATATATATATATATTATATTTACATATATATACATATGCATACATATATATATATATATATATATATATATGTATATATATATATGTATATATATATATATATATATATATATATATATATAAACATACATATATTTATATGTATATATATATATATATATATATATATATATATATATATATATATATATATATATATATATATATATATATATATGTATGTATATATATATATATATATATATATATATATATATATATATATATATAAATATATACACATATATATATATATATATAGAGAGAGAGAGAGAGAGAGAGAGAGAGAGAGAGAGAGAGAGAGAGAGAGAGAGAGAGGAGAGAGAGAGAGAGAGAGAGAGAGAGAGAGGAATTAAGCATCGCATAATAAATTGTTGATCAACTACACTTTTTCGATATTAAATGAGGTCATACTGTCTTTTTTTAACATTCATCATTTCCCAACAGTTTATGCTTAACAAGCTACCTGCCCTACCATCACATTATATAATAGACATATTTTACAAGAAATCATATGATGAAAATATCTTTCTTTCAAAAGAGTGAATATTTCCCTCCTAAATCATACTTGTGAATTCCAGAAATGTAAATAGAAATCGTATTTCCAAGATTTGATTTACATTCTTCTCAGAGTCCTGTCAATTATTATCTGTTTTCCAAGTTATACCGTAAACGCTGTAAATGATATAACAATGACAACGGTATTTATAAATGATTGTTATACGGTTACAAGAGTCTATTGCAATCTTTTTCATGTTTGTAACCATCACAGTCTTTTATTAAAGAAAAATCCTTTTTCTGGTATGAAAGTACCAACGAATAAGAACAAAAATCACACAGGTACACACAAGTCCTAACAGTTTATAATATAAAACTTGTAGTTTTATCATAATTATTATCTATCATAGTATACCATTTCAAATACATTTCATGATATAACGAGGGTGTGTTTTATTTTATTGCAAGTTCTAGACAAAATAATCATCACACAATAAATGAATATTGCTATTTATTCTTTATATACAAACGTCATGAGGATAAGGTACCAGGAGAGTTTGGTTCCTTTAGCATGCTAGTCATCGATAATGGTCTTTCCTTCCCTATATCTCAAACTGCTAATATTAAATTTATTTATTTTTAACTATTGTCTTTAATCATTCCTTGATATCCAATAATCTGTCATTTTGTAGTATCTACTGAAAGATTACTGATTAATTCTAATGATTTAAGATATATTATTATGGGTAACAATCAAATACACTGATATATGTAGCATTCGAATATTTTTTTTTTTTTTTTTTGCTATGCCATGTAAGTATTCTTAGCTATAAAACTTCTTATTCCAACAATTGAGGAAGGAAATAACATTTCTTCTATAGATATATTCTTTTCATGTAATCAGAATCCATTTTTTATATAATTTACTTTTACTTTAATTCCACTAGTTTGATAGCTATCCTGGTCAGAATGGCCATTGTATGTGGAACAGTTTAAAACGGATGTCAAGTACTTCATGATTACGGAGTATTAGCATTGATTTAAAGAGGTTGGTGTATAGAAGGGTACTGAGGAGATTTGTACTGATAGAGGCTTCATCAATGATAAATACAGCTGTATTTAAAAAGAAAAAAAAAAGATGAATCAAGTATGTTTAATCTTATATCTTATTGGTCCTTTGTCTTTTAGTTTCTAAAGGTTTTAGGTCAGTTTTGAATTTTCTTTTGTTTTCAATTTTCCATATCTTTCATATTATCCTTCTTCATTGAATGTTGGAATCAAAATATAATCATCAACGTTCCGTTCATTCATAGAGTTAGATTCGATGATTTTTATGATTTACTAAATGTTACACATTAAAATGAATGAATAAATCGATAACGGTAATTTGGTAAACGTTTGTTATTGAAAGCATATATTGCTTTGATTAAATGATTTGGTTATTATTTTTTTGCTTCCCTATAAACACTTGATTTGTTTTTACGACATAAAAAAAATTCAAATATAATTTCCAATAGTAAGTTTTTCACTAAATTGCCTAAATTCTGATTTTGAATATATAAATTTTTGTGTTAAGGTATTCTCTCAAATCCAAGGCAATATGACCTAACAAAAATATCTACCATTTCACTCAAATTTCTGAAAACACAGTTAATATGTGCTTCTAGAAGTTCATCATATCTTCCTATTCTCAGAGATAAATAGTACATACATTATAATTAGGTCCCAGTAACTGACAATGCCTTTTTATGGCTTTAATACTAACAATAAAAGCTATTATTTTTCATCTATATAATCATTAGCTATTCTGATAACTTATACTGTTTTTTATTATAAAATCAGATTATACACATTCAGAAATGATAGATATTTAGGAGGAACTTGAATGCTTCCCTCATCCCCT
>NC_090726.1:167932532-167935032 GCF_036898095.1 Palaemon carinicauda
AAGGCACTTCCCCCAATTTTGGGGGGTAGCCGACACCAACAATGAAACAAAACAAAAAGGGGACCTCTACTCTCTATGTTCCTTCAGCCTCATCAGGGACTCAACCGAGTTCAGCTGGTACTGCTAGGGTGCCACAGCCCAACCTCCCACAATTTCCACCACAGATGAAGCTTCATAATGCTGACTCCCCTACTGCTGCTACCTCCGCGGTCATCTAAGGCCCCGGAGGAAGCAGCAGGGCCTACTGGAACTGCGTCACAATCGCTCGCCATTCATTCCTATTTCTAGCACGCTCTCTTGCCTCTCTCACATCTATCCTCCTATCACCCAGAGCTTTCTTCACACCATCCATCCACCCAAACCTCGGCCTTCCTCTTGTACTTCTCCCCTCAATTCTTGCATTCATCACCTTCTTTAGCAGACAACCATTTTCCATTCTCTCAACATGGCCAAACCACCTCAACACATTCATATCCACTCTAGCCGCTAACTCATTTCTTACACCCGTTCTCTCCCTCACCACTTCGTTCCTAACCCTATCTACTCGAGATACACCAGCCATACTCCTCAGACACTTCATCTCAAACACATTCAATTTCTGTCTCTCCATCACTTTCATTCCCCACGACTCCGATCCATACATCACAGTTGGTACAATCACTTTCTCATATAGAACTCTCTTTACATTCATGCCCAACCCTCTATTTTTTACTACTCCCTTAACTGCCCCCAAAACTTTGCAACCTTCATTCACTCTCTGACGTACATCTGCTTCCACTCCACCATTTGCTGCAACAACAGACCCCAAGTACTTAAACTGATCCACCTCCTCAAGTAACTCTCCATTCAACATGACATTCAACCTTGCACCACCTTCCCTTCTCGTACATCTCATAACCTTACTCTTACCCACATTAACTCTCAACTTCCTTCTCTCACACACCCTTCCAAATTCTGTCACTAGTCGGTCAAGCTTCTCTTCTGTGTCTGCTACCAGTACAGTATCATCCGCAAACAACAACTGATTTACCTCCCATTCATGGTCATTCTCGCCTACCAGTTTTAATCCTCGTCCAAGCACTCGAGCATTCACCTCTCTCACCACTCCATCAACATACAAGTTAAACAACCACGGCGACATCACACATCCCTGTCTCAGCCCCACTCTCACCGGAAACCAATCACTCACTTCATTTCCTATTCTAACACATGCTTTACTACCTTTGTAGAAACTTTTCACTGCTTGCAACAACCTTCCACCAACTCCATATAACCTCATCACATCCCACATTGCTTCCCTATCAACTCTATCATATGCTTTCTCCAGATCCATAAACGCAACATACACCTCCTTACCTTTTGCTAAATATTTCTCGCATATCTGCCTAACTGTAAAAATCTGATTCATACAACCCCTACCTCTTCTAAAACCACCCTGTACTTCCAAGATTGCATTCTCTGTTTTTTCCTTAATCCTATTAATCAGTACTCTACCATACACTTTCAACTACACTCAACAAACTAATACCTCTTGAATTACAACACTCATGCACATCTCCCTTACCCTTATATAGTGGTACAATACATGCACAAACCCAATCTACTGGTACCATTGACAACACAAAACACATATTAAACAATCTCACCAACCATTCAAGTACGGTCACACCCCCTTCCTTCAACATCTCAGCTTTCACACCGTCCATACCAGATGCTTTTCCTACTCTCGTTTCATCTAGTGCTCTCCTCACTTCCTCTATTGTTATCTCTCTCTCATTCTCATCTCCCATCACTGGCACCTCAACACCTGGAACAGCAGTTATATTTGCCTCCCTATTATCCTCAACATTCAGTAAACTTTCAAAATATTCCGCCCACCTTTTCCTTGCCTCCTCTCCTTTTAACAACCTTCCATTTCCATCTTTCACTGTCTCTTCATTCTTGCGCCAGCCTTCCTTACTCTCTTCACTTCTTTCCAAAACTTCTTCTTATTCTCTTCATATGACTGACCCAATCCCTGACCCCACCTCAGGTCAGCTGCCCTCTTTGCCTCACGTACCTTGCGCTTTACTTCCACCTTTTTCTCTCTATATTTTTCATACTTCTCTATACTATTACTCTGCAGCCATTCTTCAAAAGCCCTCTTTTTCTCTTCCACTTTCACCTTCACTCCTTCATTCCACCATTCACTGCCCTTCCTCATGCTGCCTCCAACAACCTTCTTGCCACATACAT
The DNA here is from genome assembly GCF_036898095.1 of Palaemon carinicauda. Taxonomy (NCBI): domain Eukaryota; kingdom Metazoa; phylum Arthropoda; class Malacostraca; order Decapoda; family Palaemonidae; genus Palaemon; species Palaemon carinicauda. Next base: position 167,934,768 of record NC_090726.1, read on the forward strand.
CACTTGCAATCCCAACAAAATTTTCTTTTACTAACTTCCATTCCTCCTCTAAATTACCAGTTTCTCTTACTCTCACCTCATCATATGCCATTTTCAACCTTTCCTGATATTTACTTTTTACCCCCGGTTTTATTAGCTCTTCAATCCTCACTACCTCCCTTTTACATCCACCTACTCTATTCCCCCACTCTTTTGCTACAACTAATTTTCCTTCCACCAAAAAATGATCAGACATACCGTTAGCCATACCCCTAAACACGTGCAC
>NC_090726.1:167945032-167952532 GCF_036898095.1 Palaemon carinicauda
ATCAGGCAACCAGATTGGCTTATGGGATTTCATTTTGGAGTTGTTCGAAATCTGTTATTTCCCATTATATATATTTGATATCATTATTCAGTTTATGTATACAGAGTTACTGTGAAGTTTTAATATATATAAGATATTATGCCATGCAAATTTAGTCAGTAAATACACAAGGTATTTCTACACTTCATTTTTTTTTCTATTCATGATATCACCATAAATATCTTGGGTATCTTAGCAAATTATTCGCGCTTGAATGTCATATTACTTTTATGTGAGTAAGTAATTTGTTGTAAAATTTTACTTAAAATCATGTGTCATATAGCATTTTTTTACCCATTCTTATTGCCTCCATCATCACATGACCATAAAAAATTCTATTATAATAAGAAAAAAAAATCCCTTATGCATCATTATTCTATCAACATCCAATATATACAAATATTTAAGCTAATTCCAATTGCTGTAGAATGTGTATTGAATATTGAGCTTTCGGCAAAATAAATAATTTTTCTGATTATTTAATCGAAATATATCCATTTTGAGGATGATTTCATTCATCTGGTCATCTCTGAAAACCAAAGCCAATTAAAAAACCCGTTGATGGTTAAAACCAGGTTGGTATAGATCAGAAGCAAATGGAACGAAAATTTAAATAGTCAGAACACAAAAAAGGAATTGCATTAAAATATTCTTGTTAACCATTACTACTATAGAAAATACATATACTACATTAAGTTAAAATAATATCTACAAATAAATAAAAAAAACTATATATATACATATATATCCCTATATATCTATCTATATATATATATATATATATATGTACTTATATATATATATATATACATATTAATATATATATATATATATGTACATATATATATATATATATATATCCGGATTTATCTATGTATCTATGTATCTATCTATCTATCTATTTATATAAATATACATATATATATATATATATATATACATATATATATATGCATATATATATATATATATATATATGTAACGGATTTGGAGCGAAACGAAAAATCTATTTTTGGGTGAGATAGCCATGTCCTCCTGATGGAAGTTCCTTTAGGGTAGCTTCCTAGGGTATATTTGACTACTGTGATTTTCCCAGAGAATTTTACCTTATGGTATCCAGAATTCTAACTCCTGGAGCGAATATCCCTAAATAAATCTCAATGTGATATCACGTAATATCAGAGGACGTATTCTTGACACGACACATAGCTATCTTCACCGCGAACAGAGTTAACACTTCGAGGGGTCAAAGTAGCAAGAACACGAAAAACGAGAATGAAAGGAGAGCCGTTAATAGGGTACCTCTCCTATCCCACTTCGAGTGTGTACACAATGATGCCGACGGCGACTTCTCTATTCCTTGTAGCGATACACGAGGTGCTACAGACACTGTATTATAGGGAGGGGTCCTATAGCCCTTTTTTTATTGAAAGGAAGGGTGGGTCCATCAGGACGACATGGCTATCTCACCAAAAAATAGATTTTTCGCTTCGCCCAAAATCTGTTTTTTGGGCTCAGGCCATGTCGTCCTGATGGAAGTTTACCAGAGTATTACTGTATCTGTGGATTCTCAAATCGTGCCATATCCTCAAGAAAGTATTTCCTGGTCAGCATAGACCTAGAGACCTATGATGTTACCGTCATACATCATTCCATTTAAGCATAAACCATGTTAGTGCTTCCTGCCCCCTACAGGGAAGAGTTATACTAGACTCTGGAAATAGTCTTTAGGGGTACATATTACCTATGGATGACTAACAGAAAAGCCTGTATAGTGGTCTCACCCTATACCTTATAAAGCAAAGTTTGTATAAGAACCAACAATGTCAGTATGAAACACCGACAAGTCCCCGGGTATGCCTATTCTTATCAATGGATTGGACAAAGGTTTATATCCGTTTAGGAACAATTTTGCATATCCACCACCATCCCTTTAAGGTATGAAGTCTTTCCTTCCTGAGGAAAGAATAAACCAATGATTATTTGCTTGTAGCAAGGAACAATCTTAAAGACCATTCATGTTGAAATTATCCATATTTTTAAGTGTAATGCTAAGTACATTTTCAGTAAAATGAAGTGGGCGAATAAGACGAAAGGTCCACTAAGAACTAGTTTATTGACAATCAATAAAAATTTAGGTCAATCGACATTTATAAGAATTATAACATGTGGTTGAACAAACAATTAAGCATAAAGATAACAGTAAAAACAGAAAATATTGTTTCATCTGAAAAGGAAACATACTGTATATGCGCAACTTTTAAAATCAAAATATTGATAATGTTGTTACAGTCTGTATTACTGTTCAATCATACTAGCGTAACAAACGCTTGGCACATGTGTCCGCACTATGCTTGGTTCACCTTTATATATGGAACAGTTCATAAGGACACCTTAGTGGCCTATCACTTAGTCTGTAGAAACAGTCCGTGACTACACACCCACCCCTGAATTAATCGTCCCAATTAATTTCACTGTTCCTCGCAGATTCAAACAACAGGTTTAAGGGCACTACTTGCTGCTAACACAGACCTCTTAAGTTTCTTCACTTGCTTCGCATAGTGTCTAAAGAATACTCTGGATGACTTCCAGCCAGTGTATGAGCGAAGATGGTCAAAATCCATATTATTAAAGAAATTTATGGAAGAGGCAACTTTTCTCGGATCATGACCTGCGGGTGTACTGTCTGGATCCGCTCTGCGAATGAAATAGGTGATTTTTGCCCTTAGTTGCTTCAGAGATAAATTTGAGCCTGAGGTTTCTCCCCTAAACAGCTGTCCTCCCCCTAAAGTCTGAAGTTCTACGAAGATAGACCTTTAGGCTCTCCACTGGACATAGAGATGCATCTTCCTTCAGAGGGCAGATTCTCCAGGGACCCAACCTATTGGTGGGTAGCTCATTCTTAGCGAGAAGCGTTGGGTCCGGAAAAAGGTTCAGTTCTCCCCCATCTAAGAACTGAACATGACCTTCCTCTCTCGACAGGGCTACTATTTCACTAACTCTGGCCCCCGAAGCGAGTGCAAACAGAAATATAACTTTTTGGGTCAAATCCTTTAAAGCACACTCCTCATTATTCATCATTGAAGCAAAATGAATAACTTTATCCAGACACCATGGAATGGGTTTCGGAGGTGCTGATGGTCTGAGCCTAGCACAGGCCTTCGGAATTTTGTTAAAAATGTCATTAGATAGGTCGACCTGGAAGGCATATAGAATAGGCCTTGTCAAAGCAGACTTACACGTTGATATTGTGTTGGCTGCTAAACCTTGTTCATGAAGATAGATGAAGAATGATAAACAGAAGTCTGTCGAGATCTTTTGTGGATTCTTCGCCTTGACAAAGGACACCCACTTCTTCCATGATGACTCATATTGTCTTCTGGTAGATTTGGACTTATATTCCTCTAAAAAATCTATGCTGTCTCTTGATATCCCGAATCTTTTTCTTACCACTAGAGAGAGAAAATCATGAGATGTAGGTTCCGGGTTTTCTGTGATGAAGCGAAGACAGTCGACTTATGAACTCGCTGAGTCAAAACTGGATCCGGTAGAAGCACAAACTTCAGTTGTAATTCTAATGCCAGAGGGAACCAAACACTGTTCGGCCACTTGTGAGCCACTATTACCACTTTCCCCTTGAAAGATCTGTGTTTGTCGAGGACCTTCAATAGAAGGTTCTGTGGAGGGAACAGGTAAATCCTGGACCATCTGTTCCAGTCGAGGGACATAGCGTCCACTGCTTCCGCTAGAGGATCCTTGTACGGGGACACATAACGATGTAACTTCTTGTTGTCGTTCGTCGCAAAGAGGTCTATCTGTAGTTCCGGGACTTGACTCGAGATGAAAGAGAACGATTCTGTGTGTAGGGACCATCCTGACTCTATCGGTGTGAACCTGGATAGAGCGTCCGCCGTTACATTACGGAACCCTTGAAGGTGAACGGCTGACAGAAGATGGCCAACATTACTTGGCTGATTTGAGGTGACCTCGACCCTTGTCGATTCAGGCATCTCACTATCACATCGCTGTCTAAGACCAATCTTATGTGGGCCGAGTGGCGAGGAGATACTTTCTTCAGTGTAAGAAGTACTCCCATGGCTTCCAGAAAGTTTATATGAAACTTCTTGAACAGGTTGGACCAAGATCCTTGGGCTTTCACTCGGTGTGAATGACCTCCCCATCCTTCCTTTGAAGCGTCTGTATGAATAGTAATTGAGGGGGGGGAAGGTGGCTGAAGAAGTACCGATTTCTTCAGTTGCTTAGCTTTGGACCACGGCTTGAGAAGCGTTCGCAAATGAGTCGGTAGTGGTCTCATCAGATCTCTTCATGCGTTTGATGCATATTTTCTCCAATCTCCGGTTGCATCCTTTACCTGTGCTCTTAGTATAGGATCTGTTACTGAGGCAAACTGTGGAGAGCCCAGCACTCTCTCCTGTTCGTGTCTTGATATCCGTTTGGATTCTAGTAGTCTCTTGACAGATCCTGCTATTTCTTTCCTCTTCTTCGCAGGAATGGGAAGATGGTGTGACTGTAAGTTCCAGTGGATTCCCAACCACTAAAACTTTTGAGATGTAGAAAGTCGAGACTTTTTTATGTTGATCTTGAATCCTAGATGTTCCAGAAACTGGATCACCTTTTTGGAGGCTTGCATGCATTCAGTCCTGGATGCTGCCTACACAAGTAAGTCGTCCAAGTAGGCCACTACTTGGATTCCCTTTGGGCGTAATTGCCGGACAGGTGCGTTTGCAAGCTTCGTGAAAATCCTTGGGGCTATGTTTAGCTTGAATGGCATGGTTCTGAAGGCATAAAGTCTTATATGTAGCTTGAACCCTAGGTGAGAGTAGAGGTGAGGATTGATTGGAACGGGCCAATAAGCGTCTGGCAAGTCTATAAAGCCCGTTTGGGCAGTAGGGTCTTTATGTGTTGAAGTGTCAGCATCCTGAACTTGTAGTTCACTATGAACTTGTTGAGTGGCGACAAGTCCGGAATGACTCTGAGTTTTTCTGAGTACTTCTTTGGAACACAAAACCGCCCTTCTGAGATCTTGATGGACTTTACCCTTCGGATTACTCTTTTCTCCAAGAGTTCTCGAACTTATTCTTCCAGAACGGGGGTAGAGTGTTGGAAGAACTGTTGGAACGGAGGTGGAGTGCTGTACCAGCTCCAACCCAGTCCATTCTTGATTAGGCTGTGGGCCCAGGGATCGAAGGTCCAATGATCCCTAGATAGATGAAGTGTCCCTCCTACCGGAAGCATCTCACTTCTGCTGTTGTGGAACTGAGGCCTTGCCTCCTTGACTGCATCCTCCCCTGAACAACCTCTGGCTGTTCCTCTAGCTCTTGGACGAAAGGTCGTTGTCTGCCTTTCGAACGCTGGGTTGAACGCAGGCAACTGAGTCGTCGCTGCTTGAAGTACCAACTGGTACGTTGTTGGAAGTTTTACCACCATCTGATGCACCGCAGTCGCCGGAAGTTGTTGCTGCTGCTATCTATAAGGCTTGGCTGGCCGAGAGGATAGTCTAGGCTTCTTTGTCTTCCTCTTAGGTTGGGGACCCTCATCCGGGTAAGACTTTCTCTTAAGAGTTAGGCCCCACTTCTGGAGAACGTTCCTATTCTCTGTGGCGGCCTTATCCACTACTTCTTTGACCACTTCATTAGGGAAGAGCTCCTTACCCCTTATACAAGAGGAAATCAGTTTCCTAGGTTTGTGCCGCACTGCAGCCGTGGCGAACACGAACTCTCTACAAGCTTTCCTAGCTTTGATAAAACTGTAGAGATCCTTTGTCACTGTCGCCAGATGGGTTTTGGCCACTACCATGAACATGTCTTGGATGTTGGGGTCGCTTGCCATCGTTCCAGAGTTGTCTGTAAGGACATCGATTAAGCAAGTCTCTCCTTTGTCTCTTGCTCCCTGCGTAAGAAAAAATCTGACTGCTTTGGAAGGTCCTCACCGAACTGACGTCCGGCAATATCGGCTTCCAACTTCCCCATTGAAAAGGTAAGGTGAATGTCCTTCCAGTCTTTCTGGTCCATGGGTAAGGTCAGGAACAATGGCTTGCACTCCTTCAAGGAGGGACATGGTTTCCCTGCTTCAACCACCTTCAAGGCAACCTTATATCCCTTCTCCATAAAGGGAAAGGCTTTGGTAGGAGAAGCCACAAAGGAGGGATGCTTCATACTCAAAGCTGGTATCTTTGAGTTTGTGAAGCCCCTCTCTTTCATTGAGCTTGTCAGTAATGCCTGTGCCTTACTATGGTCAAAGACAAAGACCTCTTTTGGCTCCATCTCCTCCTTTGAGGCTGGCTCCTTCCTAAGACGGACATAGCAGTACGGGTAAGACTCCTTGTTGGGCCAAAATTCCACTTCTTCAAAGGGAATTGAACCCAACTTCTCTGATATGACAATCTTCCCAGTTGTCATAGGCATGTGCTCAGCATACCTCCATGGAATGGCATCCGAGCAGAAAGGAAGATCCTTCACGTTGAGCTTCTTCTGGGGCCCACGTGATGCTGCAAGTCTACGCATCTCCAACTTTATTGCAGCTTCCTTTTCATCATTATTCTTATGCATCTGTTGAATCATTTCATCGATGGAAGAGTCTTTCCCAGTTCATACGGGATGGCAGACGATGTTGAGGGAACAGGTTCAGAGGCCGGAACCGATGTAACAGACGCCTTGTCGATTTCTTCCTCCTCAGTATCAGAAGCCTGGGTCAGCTCCTCTTCCTGGCATTCTGCCAGAAGGTCCTTTTCGGTGTACTCGGACATTTCAGACATCCTATCGTCCAGTTGGATGTCTTGTAGGGCATCTGAGACTTCAGAATCTACCGGAATCTCAACTGTCGGGATCTTTGCATGAGGCCGAGGAATCACTGCATCCGCAGATGACTTAGGAAAAAGGTAGTCCCTCATCTTCTCGCTTGGAAGGTAGGGGCCTGAAGTATTCTTCTGGAAACCCCTCACCCAGGTTCGTAACTTTTCCCTAGCTGCGTCCCTTGACTCCACCGACTTACGGGTGTCAAATGCCTCAGTAATCAGGTTAGAACAGATAAAACATACCTGAGGGTCCCAATGCTGGAGATCACCTTTGGAGACTGCGCACGCTGCGTGCCTCCTGTACAACTCATGTCCACAGAAGTTTTTGCTGTGGACGTTGCAAAACATGCTCCCGCACTTCGGATGGTCCTCCTGTAAAGAGAAGGAATTCCATGAGTATCAAGTGAATACATATCACTGAATAACTGATATCAATATATATAGCTTATAACAGTCAAGCTAGAGAGGAAAGAAGGAAAGACACATACTTGTATTTCCTGCCCAACCAATTGTTGTAACCTTCCAGATATTAAAATTAAGGTGAAGTCTCATTCTAGAATAACCTTCATCATATTTTCCAGAGGAAATTTTAGGTGTAGCTCACACCATTGTAAAGAATTTTAATATAATGGATAATTAATAAAGAA
>NC_090726.1:167962532-167965032 GCF_036898095.1 Palaemon carinicauda
TACTGATGGAAATGCATGAATTCCATGAAAATATTTACTACTATCAGGATTTTTTAATATAAAAATGAAACGTAGGTACTTCAACCTCTTCATATATATATATATATATATATATATATATTAGTATATATATATATATATATATATATATATTCTTTTTTTATTATCACTTAATAACGCTCATGATAAGGATAAAGCACTATATAAGGCATTTATATTATATGAGAAAGTGTTCAATTATGACAAAACTGCAACAGTAATTAAAACCAATAAAGTGTTAGGACTAGATGAATCTTAGTTCATCTAAAACTACATATAGGGAAACATTCTGATTAAGAAAGAAGTTAGACAGGGAGTCCCATCTTCCTAAATTATTCACAGGGTGTCTAGAAGTAATTTAAAAAGATTACCCTGGGAAAATTTAGGAATCAATATTGATGTGGTAACTTTAAAAACTTGATATTTGCAGATAATATAGTTTGGTTTAGGTAATCATAGAATAGAATGCAAATGATGATATAATATATTAAATAGAGAAAGTAGAAATACAAGACTGAAAATGAATAAGAGTAAAACTAAGATAATGCTCAAGGAAAATGCAGAGACAACAAATAATGGGTAAGGTCGAACCTCGAGAGATTGTAAAAGAATATACGAACTTAGGAAGGACAGTAAGCGTTTCCCCAAGACAGAAGACGAAGATTAAAGGAAGGATAAACATTTTATGTAGAGCTTGTGGTTAACAAATGGATATTAAAAGTTGAACACCACTTTCTCTGAAAAGAAAAGTATTTAGTCAGTTGGTCCTACTAGCGTGTCTGTGTCTGTGTTTGTGCGTGCATTTGTCCTTTTCCTGAATCTATAATTCCATAGGAATTATTACACACTATCGGAAAAACATATTTTCCGAAAATATATACTAGCAATAATATATTCCAAACCAATTAAGCCACAAAGCACAGATATATCCACCAGTGTTCTATCCTTTCAAAATGTGAAGCACTTGAAGAAAAATAAGCCAATCTGTAATGTTAGTGCATCTCATAAATTGCAGGTACCGTATTGTGGTTTCCTTCCCCGTTACTCCACTAAGACTGTGTTTATGTGTTTGTATTCTTGAGTGTATCTGAAACATGAGAACTCTAACCTAAGATTTTGGAAGACCATGGTACAAAGGATATGATGAAAAAAAAAAAAAGACAAATTGTATTATCATCGAGTCTCCTCCTCTTAGAAGACAGTGATCACGAGGATGACCTGTTTATCCATAGTGATATGGAATGAAATAGTATGCATGCAAAATTGTATTCATGTTTGGTTATGGTAATTTTTTTAATAAATACTAGGAAACGGTATGAAAAACTTTGTTTCAATTCAAAGTACCATACTAGTCCATCGACTGGTTTTAAAGATATTAAGAATAAACCTTCGGTCCAGGTGGCTGTAATACATAGTATTGTCCATAGGAATGTTGTTTATAAGAAAGCAATGCAAGGCATATTTTACCTCGGACTTTAATTTCTGTCACAGTAATTTCTTATTACAATTAGTACGAACGTTTTTTGTAGCGAAATCTTTCAAATACAGTAAGAGAGAGAGAGAGAGAGAGAGAGAGAGAGAGAGAGAGAGAGAGTGTGTGTTTGTAGCTCTAGTTACATATACGATAGTGGTATCAGGGAAAAATAGAAATATATGTGATCATATAGATGCTAATGAAACTCACGAGACATTTAAATAATAATAAACAGGGTAAAAATTCTTAATGCACTATATGATTCAGAATAGCAGGCTATCCAAGTAATTTTATTTATTTTATTTGGATAAACGTAAATTTCATAATAACTTGATTAGTTGTATTTCAAATCTTTTCGTTCTTTAACTGGAATTCATTAAATTATTTATTATTACCATATATGTTAATTAAAAAAAGATCTATGGAGCATTTCCTCTCTCTCTCTCTCTCTCTCTCTCTCTCTCTCTCTCTCTCTCTCTCTCTCTCTCCTAAGCTATTTTCAATCACCACCCCAAAAGAGCTTTCATTAATTCATAAACACAAGCCTTCTGTGATATCCATTAACTACTTCCATGTAATTTCAAATGTGACCAGAGACACTTTTACTTTGAAGTATTAACGTAGACTATTCGTTCTAGGAACCTCATAACGCTCATCCAGATAAAGTAGAGCATCGTCATAGTTTATTAAGTTCAAATGATTATGGAAAAACGTATTCTAACCAATACAAAAAATTATGTGTAAAAATCTTCAACTATATCAGATTACAGATATGAAGAACATTAATTATAATATGTTTGCAGTTTCTTATACTTAAATGGGAAATGAACAAACATTATAATTATAATTAACCAAAGGGATATGTTTAGTAATGTTCTGCTATATAAGATTAAAGAGATGTGGAATTTCATTACATTCTTTTTCAGGAAATGCGAGCAAACTATGACAGCAAAGTAAATAGGTACTCTACTATTATTTATCACTACA
>NC_090726.1:167970032-167985032 GCF_036898095.1 Palaemon carinicauda
AACTCTTGGCATATATATATATATATATATATATATATATATATTTTATATATATATATATATATATATATATATAAATCTATTCATAAAACGTTTATAGCCAAAAAGGTAAATACGATTGAATAAAAGAAATAAGATAAAATTATTTGAATACAAAATTTAATTTCCTTTGTATTATTATATTTCTGTAAAAATTATCTGAAAGTTTTGGATTCAAACAATAAAAAATTAAATGGATGTTAAACAATGAAAATTTCTTGTATAGTTTTCTATGCAGCAAATATTTTTCAAAGCAAATTAATTGAAATAAATATGTAGATGTAGACTAAATCTTGAAAAAAAAATAATAATGGTAAGGATATAATGATTACATATGAATCATCCCAAATCTCTATAATGGGGTTAACATATAGTTATATTTTTTTTCTTCTTTTTTATGCAACCCAGGTTCAGGAATGACTTTACTGCAGGCACGGAATGAATATAGAATTTCACTAATTAAGATTATATAAAAAGGCTTACATGTATTTCAAAGCTTTTCCATTCTCTCGAAACTCGTAGATATTTAGTGTTATTCAGTACCAATAACTGTAACGGGACGTTCCATTTGCAATAAAAATCGAATCAGCCATTCCATTTTTACATCTGAAATAGATAAATGGATGTAGAATAGATATGGATAAAAATTCAATAACGGTAAGGTTATAATGATTAGATATGAGTTAATATAAAATAATAATATTTTATTCTATATCAGCTTCTTGAATGACTTTATACTACATGGTCCGAATGTAAATAGAATTTCACTTTTCAGAACTATATGAATAGGCTTCCAGACATTTCAAATGTTTTCCATACTGTCCAAACTCGTAAATATTTAGTGTTATTCAGTCCCAGTAACCGTAATGTAACGTTCCATTTGCAATAAAAATCGAATCATGAATTCGATTTTCACAACTGGCAGATAATTTTACATTTATTTAGCTTCATGATATTTATACGTGAGGTAATCATTGGATCTTTATAAAATGTTGATTATAAATTAAATTAGACTCAAGTTTTTTTTTTTTTTTTTTATTTTGGAGATTAACCAAAGTGGTTTTTGGCATCCTTTAACAGAGTGGGATTATGTGTCATTTTTCTCAATGAAGTAAATCACAATTACCAAACATGATGTTTACTACCATGACGCTGTATAACTGTATACTATCGATGTTATTGGTAGATATTTGTTCTTCTATAGCAGCGTCGGAATCAACTCATTTCTTTTAACATCCGATTTGGTGTATGTCAGTTGTCAACTATGATTTGACTCTAAGGCATAGGTTGATATCCTTGCCAAGGTAAAAGAGTTTATTATAAAAAGAATATCCATCCATCTGTCTGAGACTGCTGCAGAGTGAATTTGATTATAATAAAACTATTTGTCGTTTTATATTCCTATATATAGAAAGTCACGAGTGTTAGTAACAAAAATATAATAAACTGCCTCTTGTTATAAATTTATCAGTCAGTTCTTCAGAATAAGATATGTTGTTTATGGGTCTAAATACAAATCTAAATAAGAAGGATATGAATAAGAATGTGTAATTTAGAGTTAGCATCATCTTATATCATTCTAGACAATAAAGAGGTCTATGCTAACTGCCATATCTATATTGACTTTGGGGTATAGGTGATAATCCTAAAACCCTTTTCGACTTCAGTTTTTATTCAAGAAGCAAGGTGAATTCTATATCAAGATTAAATTTAGAAGTAATATTCAAAATCAACGAGTATACGAGGTTTTCCACCAATGATAAATAAAAAAAAAAATGCTTAGTTACGAATCGTTAAGATTTTGCATTATCTCTACTGATGCATAGGCACTGGATTTGATGGGCTATAACTCAAAACATTACTAAAAAACAAAATAAAATATCTTTAGAGGATAATTTAGAGAACAAAATTATATCACTACATATATATGCCGGATTATAAAAATCAGAATTAATATATTTTTGTGTATTCATTTTACCATATTTATACATACGAGACATATTTTTTTTATAAGTATACAACTAGGTTTTGAAGAGTGTTATGTATCTATTTTTTTAACATTACAAATGATCTATAGAAAATCAAATTATGACTGGCTAATAATAAATCCTTCAGTGCTTTATACACTGATGAATTATCGTAATTTCACATAATTATGACTAAACAATATTTAAGTGAACATAATTCTATCAAAGAAGAATGGTATTAACAAAAAAAAATAATCTTTTAACCGATTAATTATACATATTACATTTCATCAAGGTTTTTATTTGACCCATATATGGAATTACATGTTACAAGTTTTCTGGTCAATATGGAGTTTTCACGCTTTCCATTAATTTGTTTTCTATTTTTCAATTACAACATTGATTGGCATTACGTATATTGTAATTTCCTTTTTCTTCTACCTTGAGTTTATTTTACCATGTTGACAGGACATGAATGGATATTAATGAGCTAAATTAAAAAGATTAACGACCCTATATATGAATTATATTCTTTAGTAATATATATATATATATATATATATACATATATATATACATATATATACGTATATATATATATATATATATACATATATATACATATATATATACGTATATATATATATATATATATAAATATATATATATATATATATATTTATATATATATATATATATATATATATTTTATATATATATATATATATATATACATATATGTATATATATATATATATATATATTTATACATATATATATATATATATACATATATATATATATATATATATATATACAGACATATAAATAAATATATATATATATATATACATATATATATATACATATATACACACATATATAAATCTATATATATATATATATATATATACATATATATATATATATATATATATGTGTGTGTGTGTATATATACATATATATACACATATATTTACGTGTATATATATATATATATATATATTCATATATATATAAATATATATATAAATATATTTAAATATATATATATATATATATATATGTGTGTGTGTGTGTGTGTGTGTGTATGCATATACACGTATAAATATCAATATCAGCCACAATGGCATTTCATACTGAATACTATCTTAGGAATATATATCCAATGGAATTCATTCATGGTTATAGTTTATGGCTGCGCGGATATTCGAATCCTAGCCTATTCAACAGAAACTATGGCTGCGAGTACTTTACTAATTTATGGTCGTTTTTATTCTGAATGCTGTATGTTTATTTGTCATTTCCGTTTTAATTGTCTGAGATTGAAATTTGTCAGTTCGCTAAAGAATAACTATTTATCATCATATACTCCTAAAAAAAAAAAATAAAAAAAAAAATCTCACACGAAAAAAATATTTATTTCTTGGTACCAAGAAAACCTAGCATTTCTCTTTTGCTTCGATCAACCTCTACATTGTAGAATAATTGCATCCATCAAAAAGTATGAGATGATTGGAATATTGAGTTTCTTTTGTAATATCATCACTATCCGATCTCTCTCTCTCTCTCTCTCTCTCTCTCTCTCTCTCTATATATATATATATATATATATACATATATATATATATATATATATGTATATATATATATATATATATTGCAATCTTAGAGGTACAGGGTGGGTTTAGAAGAGGTAGGGGTTTTATGAATTAGAATTATACAGTTAGGCAGATATACGAGAAATATTAAGCAAAAGGTAAGGACGTGTATGTTGCGAATATGGATCTTGAAAAAGAGTATGATAGGGAAGCAATGGGGACTCTGATGAGGTTATATGGAGTTAGTGGAAGGTTTTTGAAAGCAGTGAAAAGTTTCTACAAAGGTGGTAAAGCATCTGTTAGGATAGGAAATGAAGTGAGCGATTGGTTTCCGGGGAGAGTGGGGCTGAGACAGGCATGTGTGATGTTGCCGTGTTTGTTAAACTTGTATGTTGATGGAGTGTGAGAGAGGTGAATGCTCGAGTGCTTGGACGAGGATTGAAGCTGTCAGACAGGAATGACCATGAATGGGAGGTAAATCAGTTGTAGTTCGTGGATGATACTGTGCTGTTTGCAGACGCTGAAGAGAAGCATGGCCGATCAGTGACAGAATTTTGAAGAGTATGTGAGAGAAGGAAGTTGAGAGTTAATGTGGGTAAGAGTAAGGTTATGAGATGTACGAGAAGGGAAGGTAGTGCAAGGTTGAATATCATATTGAATGGAGAGTTACTTTAAGAGGTGGATCAGTTTAAATACTTTGGGTATATTGTAGCAGAAAATGGTGGGGTGGAAGCCGATGTACGTCAAAGAGTGAATGAAGGATGCAAAGTGATAGGGGCAGTTAAGGAAGTAGTAAAAATAGAGGGTTGTGCATGAATGTAAAGGGAGTTCTGTATAGGAAAGTGATTGTACCAACTGTGATGTATGGATCTGAGTTGTGGGGAATGAAAGTGACGGAGAGACGGAAATTGATTGCGTTTGAGATGAAATATCTAAGGAGTAAGGCTGGTGTATCTCGAGTAGAGTGGGTTAGGAACGAAGTGGTGAGGGTAAGAACAGGTTTAAGAAATGAGTAAGCAGCTAGAGTGGATATGAATGTGTTAAGGTGGTTTGTCCATGTTGAGAGAATGGAAAATGGCTGTCTGCTAAAGAAGTTGATGAAAGGCAAGAGTTGATGGGAGAATACCAAGAGGAAGGCCAAAATTTGGGTGGATGGATGGACTGAAGAAAGCTCTGGGTGATAGTAGGATAGATGTGAGAGACAAGGGAGTGTTATAAAAATAGGAATGAATGGTGAGCGATTGTGACGCAGTTCCAGTAGGACCTGCTGTTTCCTTCGGTGCCTTAGATTACCCTGGAGGTAGCAGCAGTAAGGGATTCAGTGTTATGAAGTTTCATCTTTGGAGGATAACGAGAGAGGGTGGGCTTTGGCCTCCTAGCAGTACCAGGCGAAACCGGTTGAGTCCCTTGTCAGGCTGGGAGGAACTTAGAGAGGAGAGGTCCCCTTTTTTGTTTCATTTGTTTGATGTCGGCTACCCCCAAAACTTGGGGAAGTACCTTGGTGTATATATGTATCTATATATATATATATATATATATATATAGATACATATATACACCAAGGTATATATATATAAATATATATATATATATATATATATATAGATACATATATACACCAAGGTACTTCCCCAAGTTTTGGGGGTGGCCGACATCAAACAAATGAAAAAAAAAATGGGACCTCTCCTCTCTACGTTCCTCCCAGCCTGACAAGGGACTCAACAGATTTCGCCTGGTACTGCTAGGATGCCAAAGCCCACCCTCTCTCGTTATCCTCCAAAGATGAAACTTCATAACACTGAATCCCTTACTGCTGCTACCTCCAGGGTAATCTAAGGCACCGAAGTACCTTGGTGTATATATGTATCTATATATATATATATATATATACATACATATATATATATACATATATATATATATATATATATATCTATATATTCATGTATAAATGTATTTATATATATATATATATATATACCCTTGGTGTATATATGTATATATATATATATATAAACATACATATATATATATATATATACATATATATATATATATATATATATCTATATATTCATATATATATGTATATATATATATATATACACACACATATATATATATATATGTATATATATACACACACACACACACATATATATATATATATATATCTATATCTATATATATAGATATATATATATATATATATGTGTGTGTGTGTGTGTGTGTAATATATTAAATATTACTTGTTTAAAACACATGACCTAGAGGTCATTGTGGAAGTAAGAGAAGTGTGAGAACTGCCATAGTCATATTCTAAGCAGGATGCGATTGCCAAACCTCAGCAATGTAACATTTTTCATGAAGAGTAAACACAACCAAGCCCCGTGAGAAAGAAGTTGTCTGTGAGAACGGAACAAGCATCTTCCGGAATAAATGTTGTGTTTACTATAAATCCATAAATGCTGAGATACCTGTGTAAACTTTAGTATGGAATGGGATATTTGTATCAGTTCACATTACGATGTCATACGGAATGGTCATCCGACCAAATCAGCTATACTCCTGTGATGGAGATGTTAACACTGTTCTTAAAGAATAAACTATTTTAAAGTTAACTTACTTAGACTTTACTTGAAGATGTAACATACCAACTCTAATATATAACACATTTTAGATGACATTTGAAGAGAACCTAAATGTGTGTTAACAACAGTAGCACATCAATATATATATATATATATATATATTTATATATATATATATATATATGTATATATATATATATATATACATATATATATATATATATATATGTGTGTGGGTATATGTATATATATAAATATATATATATATATATATATATATATTGGGAAAAGGAGGATATACTTGCTTGTTCATTAACACCCAATAACATATGTTGACAAAAGCATTTAAGAATGTATAGAAAAAGGTGAGAATAATAATGGACGAATGCGGGGTGTAAGCTTCCCTAGAGAAGGTTATGTTAAGTTCTCTGGGAGTAAGATCCAATTTAAAGTATACTTACCCTCTCTCTCTCTCTCTCTCTCTCTCTCTCTCTCTCTCTCTCTCTTTCGCTTACTGTAGATGTAATAGATCTTACTACCCATACTCTTTGTATTTTGTCCTTAACAAAAGTCAATACATATATACATTAATATAATGTTCATCCTAGCCATTTTTCTCATTCCGAAGATTGTGAGACTTTAAAATCGATTCTCTCTTCCAGTTCATCAATAAGTAAATCACATAAACAAATAAAATGATTTCACATATTCCTTCTTTTATGTTTTTGGAGGCGTGATATTTTTAATATGACTATTTCACTAGTGTATATTCTCTCCTATTAGCTATTAGAACCAGCAATGAAGTGCTAGGGAATTGGGGTTTCCAAACATTGAACTTTATATGTTTCAGTTTTATCTAAGCACAGAAAGCAGTCTATTATTTAATAATTTTCATAAGTGTGAAAGGAAAATATAATTTTGTACAGTTGTAAATAGAAAATATTTTTTTTTATGCAAAAGAATTATTAGGTACATTAGGATATGAATAATTTATTAACGTTTTCACACTAGTTTTGGAATTTTCATTGAAATTAAGGTACTTCGCCTTTCCTTTCCATTGTGTCTAATATTCATGAAGTTTAACACTAGGTTCCGGTAAACTACCTTCACACTTGCATTTCCTTGTCCGCAACAGTCACCTCTTCTCTCCTACTGTTGAAACTCGTTAAATTTTACAATTAAGGCTTTTATAAACCTGTTAACAGCAAACCATGTATTATCCGTTTATATGCGGTATTTTTCAAGATAAGTGATTCATTCCTTGCTGTCATGTCAAAATTACCCACCAATGGAGGATCAAGAGTTTAGCATAGGTATTTTGCAGTTTTTAATAAATGATGTAATTACTGGTTTTCGCATAAAAGGGCTCCAGATGGATGGCATGCACTCCAACATTATCATAATCTATTAAAACAAATCCACGAACACCATATGTCAGCCCTTCTCGTCACGAAGTTTTATATCATTATATGGGAGATATCTCTACGTTAAAGGTTGTGTGAATTATTTGGACTTTTGATAATAAAGTTGTATCAAATAATTTTCTATGGTCATTCGATATTCTCACCAACACTTGTTAAAAATCCATCTTCCAAATAAGATTGAAAAAAAAATAATAATAAATAAGATGGAAGGACGAGTTGCTGTTAAGGATAAGGTCCAAGTTTATAGTCTTGTCTATTCCACAACTGCCTAATTCTCATATACTGCAGGTTTTGTTTTGATAAATAAAAATATAATCCATCAGTCAATTCGTTTTACTTCATTTCGTGGAGTTATACACACATTTAAGGTTCTATTATCATGTTGCATTTACCATTTTACGATTATGCAATCTCTTTATCTCCGTAATCACCATTTCTTGTTTTTAAAGTCATCTATCTTGGAAGGAATTTTATTAACATTAGAGAATCAATAATTTGTATCCTATAAGAAGGTAGCCCCTTCAATGAATAAAGTTTTAATTATCTTACCAGTCATAAAAATGTTTTTTTTTAAAAATTCCATCTAACCGTTTCACAATTATCTTTTCTAAATTGTTTTTCCTTTATACATGTGAGTAGAAGTAAAAATTTTTTTTTTTTTTTCACTATTGAAACCTTTCTTAAAAATAAACCTAATGAAATCCTATTATGTGAAAACTCAGCGAAGAAAAAAATAAGATATTAATCTAAGAATGTCAGCCCTGTGGGCGTGTAATATACAGTCTGGATAACGGAAGCTCAAATAGGTACCAAAAAAAAAGTCGTTTCATTCGCTGGTAGTAAAATCAGAGGAGCCAGAAAATTCACCCATTCACGTTTGGCTCACTGATGCACCGACGACAAAAGACATCCACCTACTATTGACATGCCAAAAATGGTTCATTAAAGACGAAGATATAGATCGGAAATTCCTGACTGAATATATCTAATGTTTGTAAACTGATATTTGTAAATATCGGGTTATTTTCTTACTATAGGCAATAGTTTACAAATCGTAATTACGAGACTACCATTTACTTTATTATGCTTCCTATCAAACCTGTAGCTGTTACTGAAACTTGGCTTTAGAGTTAAAAGTACATGGATTATTGTTGATATGAGCAAAAGCTAATACTTTATCTCACTAACATCATCATAATCTTACTAATGTAAAAAGCGATGCTTTGTATTTACAGAGAAAACCTCCGTCTATTTTTGGACATTTTCAGATAATTGACATATAACAATGGAAAATAAGGGTGATACGATTATATAAATTAGGTTTACTCTCTACAGTATATATTATCATTTTGGTGATTATTACAACATTATTTAGGATAATCTTTTACAGGGAAGTGAATTATAATAATCACTGTGCCCGCTTATAAGTTATTATTATGAGCCATTTTAAGAAAATAGAGAGCCAGGGTATGACCTATCAGCCTTCTTGTGACAGCAGTATAATGCTTTTATAACTTTTAGCACGTCATTAGCATGAGTATATGTATGTATATGTATATATATATATATATATATATAGTTTATATACATAAATATATATTTATATATATATGTATGTATATATATATATATATATATACATATATATATATATATTCATAGTGTATATATATATATATATATATATACATAGTGTATATATATATATATATATATAAATATAAATATATATATATATATATATATACATATATATAAAAATATATATACTGATATACATATATATATTTATGTATATATATATATATATATATATATTTATATATATATATATATGTATATATATATATATACATATATATATATATATATATATACAGCGTATATATAAATAAATATATATATATATATATATGTGTGTGTGTGTGTATGTAATATATATATATATATATATACATATATATTTATATATCTATCTATCTATCTATATATATATATATATATATGCATAAATATACATATATATATATATATAAATATATATATATATATATATATATATTTATATATATACATATATATATATATATATATATTTATATATATATATATATATACATATACACATATAAATATCAGTATCAACCACAATCGCATTTAATACTGAATTCTATCTAAGGAATATATATACACTGGAATTCAATTATGGTAATAGTTTTTGTCTGGGAGGATATTCCAACCCCAGCCTATTCAGCCTAAATTATGCCTGCGAGTACTCTACTAACTAAGGATCTTTTTTTTTTATTCTAAATGCTGGATGTTCATATCTCATTTCCGGTTTACTTTTCTAAGACTAAAATTTGTCCGTTCGCTAAAGAATAACTATTTATCTCCATATAATCATACCAAAAAACACAGGAAAAAAAACATCCATATTTCAGTTATATCTTGGTACCAAGAAAAACTAGGATGGCTGTCGTTTTGGGTAACTTTTCTTTTTTGCTTTCGATCAACTTCTATATTGTAAAATAATTTCATTAAAAAAAAAACATGGGATAATGGGAATATTGAGTTTCTTTTGTAATATCACAGCTATACGGTCTCTCTCTCTCTCTCTCTCTCTCTCTCTCTCTCTCTCTCTCTCTTGCTTACTATAAATGTAATAGATCTTACCACCTATACTCTTTGTACTTTGTCCTTAATAAAAGTCGATACAAATATACATGATTATAATGCTCATTTTAAACCTTTTTCTCATTCCTAAAAATATGAAACTTTAAAATCGGTTCTCTGATCAAGATCATCAATAAGTAAATCACATAATCAAATACAATGTTATTCACATACTCCTTTTTAAATTTTTTGGAGAAATGATATCTTGAGTATATCTATTTCATTTATGTTTTTTTTTCTCTCTTACTAGCAAATAGAAGCAGCCCTGGAGTGATAAGTATATTTGGTTTCAAACCATTGTACTTTTTATGTTTCAGTTTAATCTAAGTACAAGAAAGCGGTTCATTATATAATCATATTAATAGGTGTGAAAGGAAAATATAATTTTGTACAAAGTGGTACATGAAACATTACTGTTTTTATGCAAAAGAATTACTAGATACTGTAGGATATGAATAATTTATTAATGTTTTTACACGACTAGTTTTGGAATTTTCATTGAAATTAAGGTACTTCTCCTTTCCTTTCCATTTTGTCTAATATTCATGAAGTTTAAATCTAGGCTCGCATAAACCACCTTTACACTTGCATTTCCTTTCCTACTGTTGAAATTGGCTTACTTTTACAACTAAGGCTTTTACCAACCTTTTTACAACAATAGTGTATTATCCGTATATATGCAGTATTTTATAGACCGGTGATTCATTCCTTGCTTATCATGTAAAATTACACACCAATGCAGGATCAAGACTTTACATAGGTATTTTGCAGTTTTTTTAATAACTTATATAATTACTGGTTTTCGCATAAAAGATGGATGGCATGCCCTCAAACATTATCATGATCTATTAAAAAAATTCACGAACACCCTGTGGCAGCCCTTCTCGTCACGAAGTTCTATATCTTTATATGGGAAATATCTCTACGTTAAAGGTTGTGTGAACTATTTGGACTTTAGATAATAAGTGAAGTTGTATCAAATGATTTTCTCTGGTCATTCGTCATTTCATCACCACATGTTACGAAACCATCTTCCAAATAAGATAAAAAAAAAAAAAATAATAATAAGAGGGAAGGACGAGTTGCTGTTAAGGATAATGTAAAAATATAGTCTTGTTTATTTCAAAACTGCTTAATTCTCATATACTGCAGGTTTTGTTTTGATGAATGAAAATATAATCCATCAGTAAATCCGTTTTCCTTCATTTCGTGGAGTCATAACACATTTAAGATGCTATCATCATGTTACATTTACCCTTTCACGTTTATGCAATCTTTTTTATATCTCTAATCACCATTTCTTGTGTTTAAAAATATCTATTTTAGAAAAAAAAAATTTAACATTATAGAATTAATCATTTTTATCCTATCAGAAGGTAGCTCCTTTAATGAATAAAGTTTGATTATCTTACCAGTCATAAAAAGGGTTTTGTAATTTCATATGAACTTTTTCACAATTATCTTTTCTAAAATTTAATTCTCTTTCTTTATCCATGTCGGGAGAAGTGCAAAAATTATTTTAATTTTTATTTTTTTCACTATGGAAACTTTTATAAAAAATAAACCTTATTAAATCTTATTATGTAAACAGACGGTGAATAAAAAAAATGGATTTTAAACTAAGAATGTCAGCTCTGTGGGCGTGTAATATGCCGTCTAGATAACGGAAACTCAAATAAGTACCAAAAAGAAAAAGTCGTTTCATTCGCTGGTAGTAAAATCAGTGGAGCCAGAAATTCACCCATTTACGATTAGCTCACTGATGCACCGACGACAAAAGACATCGACCTACTATTGACCTGCCAACAATGGCCCAATAAAAGACGAAGTATAGACAAGTATTTCCTGACTGAATATATTTAATGCTTGTAAACTGATATTTGTAAATACCAGATTAATTTCTTACTATAGCCAATAGTTTAAATATTGTAATTACGGGACTACTATATACTTTATTATGTTTCCTATTAAACCTGTAGCTGCTAGTGACACTTGGATTTAAAGTTCAAAGTACATGGATTACTGTCGATATGAGCAAAAGCTAATACTTTCTCTCACTAACATCATCAAACTCTTTGTAGGGTAAAAAAAGCGATGCCTTGTATTCACAGATAAAATCTATGTCTATTTCTGGATATTTTCAGATAATTGACTTATAAGAATAGACAATAGGGGTGACACGATTATATAAATTACATTAACTCTCTATATATTATTATTTTGGTGAGAATTACAACAATATTTATGATAATCTTTAACAGGGAAGCAAATAATAAGAATTACTGTTCCCGCTTATAAGTTATTATTATGAGCCATGTTAATCAAATAGAGAGCCAGGGTATGATTTATCTGCCTTCTTATGACTGCAGTACAATGCTTTTTATAACTCTGACCACGTCATTAACATAAGTGTATCAAATGACGAGAGAAACCCTCATTTAAGGAATATATATCATCTAAAATGAAATAATTGTAAGCAATTCCACTTCGCTTAAGGGGTTAACTACTGAACTGTAACTGTTCAGTGACTACTTTCCTCTTGGTAGGTGTAGAAGAGACTCTTTAACTATAGTAAAGAGTTCTTCTAGGAGAAGGACACTCCGAAATCATACTATTATTCTCTAGTCAGGGGTAGTACCATAGCCTCTGTACCATGGTCATCTACTGTCTTGGGTTAGAGTTTTCTTGTTTGAGGTTACACTCGAACACACTATTCTATCTTAATTCTCTTCCTATTGTTTTGTTAAAGTTTTTATAGTTTATGTAGGATATATTTATTTCAATGTTGTTACTCTTCTCAGAATATTTTATTTTCCTTTTTCTCCTTTCCTCACTAGACTATCTTCCCTGTTTGAGCCTCTGGGCTTATAGCATGCTGCTTATCAAACTATTATTAGCAAGTAATAATAATAATAATAATAATAATAATAATAATAATAATAATAATAATAATAATAATAATAATAATAATACAGAGCGATCATATGTACATCCACATTCGATAACAACTGACTTTAAATACGAAGTGTTCGTGAAAGTTGTAAATGTATCTTGAATTTATACTGATAGTGGTCTTTCACGGCAACAAAAATATGGATTGGTTTGAAAAAAGTTCAGAGGAAATTTACTTCTGATGATCATGTATAAAATTGTTCTTACCTTTCAGGAAAATGCACGCAGTCATATCATTGTAATATTTTCCTGGTCTTTCAATGTTAATTAAATTATACAGATTCTGCTCTTTATGGAGTTAATTGAAAGGAATCAGTTCCCTCAAATGAGTTAGAGATGGCTAATAAATAGAACAGGATTCAATGGAGCACATCTTGTCGTTAGCTGAGCATCACACAAAATCACACATAAAAAAAAAAAAACATATCTTGTTTAGAATAAAACTATACATCAACTACATGTACTCTATAGTAATCATAATCAATGATACAGTTACATATTAGGAAATAGCATATTATATCAGCCTCGTACAAGCTTTTGATAAAGCCGTGTATTCGTTTTAGGGTGTCTTCCTGAGGTATATGTGTTTTACTAAAATAGAAGAATTTCATCGTCAATGTATTATTCGTTGTATAAAGTAATTTTAAGTTATCCATTATTAAAATCACTAATTATAAGACACTTTTATCGAACTTAACTAAAATTTGAAAGCAAAACCTGCAATATTAACATTATCATAAAGTTATAATTTAAGAATTGCATTAATAGTTTTTTTTTATGGGGGGGGGATACTGTGTTACTCTAGTACTATGAAATACAGTTATCAAAATTCTAACAGACGAACTCATAAACCATAGTAAATTAATGTATGTGAGATCTTTACTGGAGAAATAGATCAGAAATATAAATTTTAATTAACATAATTACGGAATAAATTAAAACACCGGAAATAAACGATATATTAGCTTATATCTTTATTGATAATATCAAGAGACGATTACGAGGAGTGCAGCAGGGAGAATCTTGTTTACCTTTGGTAAGACGACAAAAAAAAAAAAAAATGTTACCCTAAAGATTCACAAAAGTTGTTCGCTGATACAGTTTTTGTAGAAAATATTAAATGGTAAAAGCTTTTTTCTTTACTGAGAAAAAAATGAAAATTAGAGAACCAATTTTAAGAAAAAAAAAAAAAACATAGCCCTATCCTCGTCGTTATTGAAAAAGAATTCAATTCGAAGAAGACGTTGTCTAAAACGAGGACATATATTTCCTATTCCTCAGGAGTTCCTCCAAAGAAAAGCAATTTAATACATTGATTCAAATTAATAATGGAAGTTCAATAATATAGTAGAAATGTTTTAGTATCAATTCCTAAAAAAATATTTATGGCCATAAAAGAAAGAAATATGTAAATATTCTAGCACAGTTTAACAGCAAATATACTCACCTAGAATAATAAAAGCTTCTTATTTCCTTTTTACTCTTTTACGTTGATATTCTAACGATAAAATCACGTTAGATTAGGATAATAATAAAACACGTTGAAGTGAAAAACAAGGAGCTGAAAGAGTTGAAAGGTAAAACTAAACACTGTGTTCAAGGACAGTAATATTTCAAAATATATCAAAACTTGCAAAAGAAATAAATGTATTATTTAATGATCTTGTTATACATGTACCACAATGTATAATCCTGGTTATTGTGCTTTTAAATGTCCCTGACACTAGGATACGCTTTCATTAAAATGTAAAAT
>NC_090726.1:167990032-167992532 GCF_036898095.1 Palaemon carinicauda
AGCCTTTCACGGTATTGATTTTGTGAGCGAAGATAAGATAATATTCCACTAATTTGGGCTCTATTTAACATCCTTTAAGTTCTTAGATCTTTGTATGTTTCACTCAGAGCAGATTTTTGTACACATTTCTTCATATTTTGTAGTTATTGTTTCATTTTGATATGAACAACTATGTTAAAATTAGGCTCAACATCTGCAAATGTTCATCATAGAGCATTGGATAGTTTTCGTATTTTCTAAAAACAGCAGTGATGCAAAAAGGAAGTGAGAAGTGTTTCCACATGCCTCATAAAAATTATCTTCCTAATGGGTCCTGATGATAATGCCACATTTAGGACGTTTACTGGAATACCATAGTTGATTTGATTATCATAAGAGTGCTAGAACGTGACATTGTACATTGCAGTATTATTCTAAAGCCTCTCACATTTGGATATGAAAAAATCTACATTTTTCATAAATGAATTTGTGAAACATATTTCCTTTATATATATATATATAATATATATGTATGTATGTATATATATATATATATATATATAGCCAAAAGCTGAAATATTGCAGATAAACTTCATATCACAACCGATGATTATTATCATAATTTTTATCTGTAACTCCTTCATAGTCTATGTTTCAATTTACGACAATATAGCTGGGAATTCTGTTTCATAGTTCGTTTCCCTTAAAATAATTCATCATAGATCGGAAAATATAAGAAAGGCCAATATGATTTCGATTATTTTCAGTGAACAGCAAAATGTCTAAAAAAAAAAAAACACTTCTTTTCTTCAATTTACTTGTTTTTTTTTTCTGTTTTTCATACAGCCAAAGGAAACCCACATGGAAGTAGCTACATATAAAACCATAGAAATTTTGGAGCAATATCGGTTTCCATGAGGATTAAATCTTCTCCCTTGAAACTAATGTGCATTATTGATCATAAACTATTTTTACTGCAAATAACAATAAAGAATTAACGAACCTGAAGCTATTTGATGATATGTGCAACCATTAACGATCCATAAAGCAAACATATCACTGGAGCATGAGATGAAATTAAAATACCATCACAGAATCGTTGACATGAAAAATAATCTCCATTGATGTGGAAGGAACAGAAAGAGAGGATAAGGTCCACCAAGAAGTCCGAAAAAAGAAAAAAAAAAAAAAAAAAAAAAAGGAAAAAGGTAGGTTAACGAAACTGGTCATAATATGTAACCACTTATTAATATACTTTCTCTGTGTGTATATAAAGGGGATTTCATAATTGCATTAGGGAGATATTTTGAGGTGAAAAAAAATGTGGTAAAACCTCCATATTTCATAAGTTTTACATTTAGTGTCTATCGTTTGACTTTGATAGTTATAATGATAAAAACTTTTACAAGATTTTAACTTCCATGAGGTGGGAACATTTCCTTAATCTTTCTTTAGGATTCCAAAGTGTATAAGATCTAAAACAAAGATTTAATCATAAGTTTTATTAATACATAGAAACGTATAAATAAAGTATTAGGTTACGAATATCTTCAACATGATTCATATATATATATATATATATATATATATTATATATATATATATATATATATATAAATATATATATATATATATATATATATATATGATATTTTCCTAAGGAAAATCTGTAACCCTTTTACCCCCAATCGACGTGCGGTTCCGTTTCACAAAACTCATCCCTTTACCCCCATGGACGTACCGATAAGTCCTTGCAAAAAACTGCTACTTACTTTTATATCCATATTTATGATAATTTAATGAGAATCTCCAGGCATTTTCTAAAAGAATGACGAAAATTAAGGCTGTTAGAGCAATTTAGAAAAAATATATATTGCAAAATGTGCTTGAAAAAGAAAATGCTAGGGGGTTAAGGGTTGGAAAGTTCCAAATAGCTTGGAGGTAAAAGGGAGAAACCTTTATAACGTAAGTCCATCCGCTTTATTTCATGAGAGTATTGTTATAACTAAAAAAGCCAAATACTTTCTTAATTCACGTTTATTCATAAAACTATGCAAGCCCTTGAAATTCAGAGGTCATCTATAAAACTGAGATCCTATTATTTTCTTATTTTCATTTCCCTTCACTAAGAAATGCTTCCTCAA
Source organism: Palaemon carinicauda (assembly GCF_036898095.1). Classification (NCBI taxonomy): domain Eukaryota; kingdom Metazoa; phylum Arthropoda; class Malacostraca; order Decapoda; family Palaemonidae; genus Palaemon; species Palaemon carinicauda. The sequence goes on from NC_090726.1 coordinate 167,992,156, forward strand.
AAAGTTCAATTACTGAGCCAATTAGTCGAAATATGACTACACGGAAAACAAACACATGATTTTGCAAAAGAAATATTCTTTTCTTATTATTTGCAAAGGGCAGACATCAATCATTTGTTTAAAAGATCACACGCATTGCAAGGACAATGTTGCACATGTATAGTTTGAAAGTTATGATATATACAACAATAAATTCCTGTTATTTTGTTCTTGTATTTCCTTTTTTGGCGACATCTATCAAGTAATTTAGGATATCTAGAGGGATGCTTATTAGTAATTTTTTGTTTTTTTTTTCTACATGTAAAATATTTTTCTAGTAATTCCTGAATAGGTGTGATAGCGTTTTGTTCATTTTACTAATTTCTTCCGGTACATGG
>NC_090726.1:167997532-168005032 GCF_036898095.1 Palaemon carinicauda
CCATACCAGCTGGACCCTACCATCAGATGCTTACAATAATAGCAGCACACTGGCTGAAATACATGATATATAATTTTACAGTAGCCAGTAATTTGCAATATGATATATACTGCAAACAGGAAACTATAGTATGATTATACAGTAGTTAGTTCTAGCACCTAGTAGGCCGACAACCGGCGACCTTCCGGCAGCCGGTAAGCTGCCAAAAGCCGGCGGCCGGCAAGCTGCTGGCCACCATCACAGCCGACAATATGTTGACTGAACTGTCCCTGGTGCTAACCTTGCCGACAATATGCCTACAGTATATGACTATACTGTAACCAGTATGTTTGCAATATAGATTATACTGCAAACAGAAAACTACAGAATATATTACACAGTAGCCTATATTTTTCCAACAATTTCTTGGGTATCCCTGTGCAGGCTTCTGTTGGTACCGTCCTATATTGAAAGAATAGAATTCCTTCAATACTCTGATTAAAAATCAGTCATCCTTACCCCACAGTGTTAAGAATTCAAAAAAAAAAGTGATTTGTTCACTTCTCTACCCTTTCGTTGGAGTTCCTTGATAAAGGAAGGTGATTAAGAACGCACCATGGAGAACATAGGACTTCTCCAAAAGTGGGGGCATCCTTTCAAAGAGAAAATCTTCCATGGTTGTGGGTCCCCAACCTAAAAGGAAGACGGAAAAGTCTGGAAATATACCTCGGGCTGTTCAACAACATCCAACGGTTGCAGTGACCGCGGTGCCACAGGCAGGTGGTCATATATTTAAACCTACTGATCATTCGAACCATAGATATGCTTTTTGGTAGGAGGAGGCTCCTTCAGGATCGCTGGATCTTTGATTCTTGAGTCCAAGGCCTATTCAAGATGTGACTAAGATGGGAGGTAGACATGTCTCCACCATCATTTCCTCAACTCTTCCTACAATCCAAAACCTTTCTGGAGGAGTATACCTTAGAGCTCTAGAGCATACAGGTGGTAAAAGAACTATAGTCCATCGAATTCCAGGGAAGACTGTTTGGTGTTCACGAGAAGGACTCAAGAAAACTCAGAGTCATTCTGGATTTGTCGCCACTCAACAAGTCAATGAAAAGAGCGAGTTCAGAATGTTAATCCTTCTGAACATAAGGATCCTGTTTCAAAAATGGGTGTTTGTAGTCTTGTCAGACCTAAAGGTGTCTATTGGCAACTTCCAGTCAGTCACCCCCTCCCCTCCTATCTAGGATTCAAGTTACAGAGGGTAAGTATATCCTAGGAAATATACTTGTCGGACTAGATACAGTCCTAAGTATCTTCACAGGATTAGCAGACACAGTCACGCAAAAACCCAAGCCTAGAAATGATTGAGATTACAATGTACCTGGACGAGAGGCTGGGGTGGGCAGCACCCGAAGTGGCTGGTCTATGAACATCCAAGGAAATGATCCGGTTCACGGAACATCACGGATGTAAGATAAGCTTCAAGAAGTCTCGATTCTCTCCAGCTCAAAGGCTTCAATGACTAAAAATCCATTGAAAACCTGTGGTCACACCAACCTCTCCTTTCCCTTGGGAATGTAAAAGGAGATTGCAGGGTCGGTCACGAGACTCAATTAATCAGTCAGACTTCCAAGATGCTAACAGGGAGGAGCTCCGAACTCTCTCCATTTCACAATAGTGACAGACTCAGTGCTAAGAGAACAGCTGAAATATGCATTAAGAGTCTGGAGAAGATATGCATCAAACGCTCAAAGAGATATAAAAAGACCGATATTGGTCCTTCTTTAATCGCTTCCCTAATAAAGGTCAAAGTCCGAAAGTCCCGAGAACATGTTGGTCCTGTCATGAGTGGGGAAACTCTCTCCATGCATATCAGACCTCTTACGGCTGATCTGGGACACCAAAGCGATAATGAGACGTCGGAATCGACAATGCTATAGAACGTTTAATACAGTCTAGGTGACCTTAACCTTCCCTTACTTGAAGGGGTGGCACCTGTCAGCAGTTCATGTACAATCGTTCCGCAATGTCACAGTGGATGCTCTACTTAGGCTCAAGCCGATAGAGCTAGGATGGTCCACGGACGCAGACCTATTCTCTCCCAGATCCATATGGGAACAAGTCTCCAAACTGCAGATCGACCGCTTCATCATGAGCGTCTTCAAGAAACTACCTCGATATGTAGCCCAATACGAGGATCCTCTAGTGAAGATAACAGACATCATGTCTCTAGTATGGAAGGGATGGACTCAGAAATTTCTGTTCATCCCATCCGATCTCCTGCTGAAGGTCCTCAACATACTGAGATCCTTCCAGGAGGAGTAGCTCTGTTGGCTCCCAAGTAGCCCAAGAGCAATCTGTCCGCTTTAGTGAAGGAACTGAAGCTGAGGCTGGCCCTAGTTCTGATCCCAGGATTATTTCAGAAGGCTCAGAAGTTAATTGCCTTCGATTTATCACAGAGAACCCTAACCCTTCATTTGATTATTTTCTTGCCCTAGCGGTTAGGAAAAGATTTGAGATCTCAGAAGGCAATAGAGAATTCTTAGAAGAATACAAGTCTAAATCAACTGGACAACAATATGAGTGTTTCTTGGAAAAAAGGTGGGTTACTTTTGTAAAAGCAAAATGACCGAAAGAAATTTCAATGAACTTCTGTCTGTCCTTTGTCCACCTTCATAATCAAGGTCTGGCCGCCAACACAATAACTACGTGCAAGTCAGCCTTGGCTAGACCTCTTCTATATGCTTTTCAAGTGGATCTGGCGAATGAAATCTTTAATAAGATTCCAAAGGCATGTGCAAGGCTTAGGCCTGCAGCACCACCACAGCTCATCTCTTGGTCTTTGGACAAGGTCCTACATTACGCCTCATCTCTGAACAATGAAGATTGTTCCCTTAAGGATCTAACCAAAAAGGTTATTTTTCTGTTCGCCATAGCCTCTGGGGCTAAGGTTAGTGAAATAGTGGTCCTATCTAGAGATAAGGGGCCACATTCTGTTCACAGAAGCGGGAGAACTAAATCTCTTCCCTGATCCAAACTTTCTTGCTAAGAACGAGCTATCCACTAAGAGATGGGGTCCCTGGAGAATCTGCCCTCTGAAGGAAGATGTCTCTTTATGTCCTGTAGAGTGTCTAAAGGTCTATCTTCGTAGAGCTTCAGATTTCAGTGGAGGAAAGCTCTTTAAAGGAGAAACCTCTGGATCAAACTCATCCTAAAACAACTGAGGGCAAAACTCACCTACTTAATTTGTAGAGCAGATCCTGACAGTACTCCCGCAGGCCATGATCCGAGAAAAATTGTTTCTTAACTGAACTTTTTTTCACTATATGGACCTTGAGTGGCTTCGCTCATATACAGGATGGAAATCATCCAGAGTTTTCTAAAAACACTATGCTAAGCAGGTCCATGAACTGAAGCATTATGTGGTGGCGGCAGGTAGTGTATTAAAACCTCTTGTCTAATTTTGCGATGAAGAGTTAATTGACTGGGACTGTCAATTAAAGGGAGAAGGGGTCATCACCTCTAGTGTGACCTCCTTTTGAATGAGTGTTACCACGGTGACACTAACTCTGTTCAATATCCCAGGTGTGGAATTATACAGATAGCACTAGCGCCGTGTGTACGTAGTACACAGTGTTGATAGAATGTAACTGGTACAGGAATTACGAAGAGAAATTTTATCATAAATTTTTCTTCAATTTGAGAGTGGCACTCATCATTTCTTTCCTTTCAAGAAAGAAATATAATTTCTGTATAGTTACCTGTATAATTCCGTTATTATGCTACATTCGTTTTACTTGTTAATTCATTTAGTCATTTATTAGAAATTAATGTCTATTAGAATGTAATTGCGTCCTAATTCGCCCAACAATTGCATTGTTTAAGTGGCCAGAATTCTTGAACTAACTGACGAAAGTATTCTTCATATCATTGTATGTTCGCAAACAATGAATATAAGAGACACTGATATTGATTCGGCAATATATACAAACTATGAGACTGTTTGTATATTCAGTGTATACTTATGTTTGTTCATACAATATATGCTAACCTTGAAGCTCATTTTCTACTCTCTAGAATGAAGAATGACTCTTCCCTGTAGGGGGCTGGAAGACTAGCATCGTTTATGATTAGTGATGATGACGGATAACGGTAACGTCATTTGTCCCAAATGGTCCAAATGACCATAGAAATTTTATCCCAAGGTTAAGGCCCTGATGAAAATCCACAGATATATTAATGCTCTGGTACGCTTTCATCAGGACGACATGACTTGAGCCCCAAAAACTGATTTTGAGTGAAGGGAGAAATCAATTTTTGGGTGAGAAGGCCATGTCGTCCTGATGGACCCACCCTTCTTTAATAGAAGAAAAGATCTTCACAGTATCCCTCCAGAAGTACTGTATCTCTAGCACCATGCTCAATGCTACAAGGAATGTGTGCCATCTTGGATATGGCAATGTTGTGATACTCAATAGTAGTATGGAAACTAGGGTAACCTTGATACAGCTCCCCTTCTAATTCTGCCACTTTCCACCTCGTAGCGTAAAAGCTATTAGGGGTGCAGATTGCTATGTGGCGTGTCAAGAATACGTCCTCTGATATTATGCAATATCCTTGAGAAAAATTTAAGGATATTCGTGCCAGGAGTTAGAATTCTGGAGACCTAAAGGTAAAATTCTCTGAGAATACCACTGTAGTACATATATCCCTTAGGAAGCTACTTATAGGAACTTCCATCAGGACGACATGGCCATCTCACCGAAAAATAGATTTTTTGCTTCGCTCAAAATCTGTTATATATATATATATATATATATAGATAGATATATATATATATATATATATAGATATATATATATATATATATATATGATAAGGGAGAAAATGAGAATAAGAATGGATTAGTAAAAAGTGAGAGATGGATGCAGTAAATTATGAATAGAAAGAGGGAGGAAGACCTTCACCCTAGATGTTTTTCACAAAAATTCATGGCATTTCCGAGGCTCAATGAAAGAGGGAAACAAAACAGGAAGCAGAGGGGGGAACAGTACTGAAAGGTCTATTCTATTCAGCTGATGGGGAGGTTAATAAAATGAAGCTGTACAATCTTCATACAATTTTCTCTTAACATTATCATTATTCCATTGCAAGTTAGTTTATATACTTTATTTATTCATCTGCACTAGCCTAGAGTATTGGAAAAAAAAGGTAATTTTTATCTTTAGGAGATGAATGTCCAACTATTCGAGATACATATATATATATATATATATATATGTATATATATTTATATATATATATATATATATATATAAATATATATATATATATATATATATGTATATATATATATATATATATATTTCTTTATCTACAAAAAAATATTTCTAAACAACGACTAAACTATAAGGTTCTGGCTTTAAAATGTAAAAATCCTTCGTACCAAATGATAAAAAAGAAGATTTTTTTCTTTAATAAGTATCATCAATCCATATTATAGGGATCTCGAATAGTTGGACATTCATCTCCTAAAGATAAAAATTACCTTTTTTCCAATACTCTAGGCTAGTGCAGATGAATAAATAAAGTATATAAACTAACTTGCAATGGAATAATGATAATGGTAAGAGAAAATTGTATGAAGATTGTACAGCTTCATTTTATTAACCTCCCCATCAGCTGAATAGAATAGACCTTTCAGTACTGTTCCCCCTCTGGCTTCCTGTTTTGTTTCCCTCTTTCATTGAGCCTCGGAAATGCCATGAATTTTTGTGAAAAACATCTAGGGTGAAGGTCTTCCTCCCTCTTTCTATTCATAATTTACTGCATCCATCTCTCACTTTTTACTAATCCATTCTTATTCTCATTTTTCCCTTATCATCTCGTTCTCAACATTCGGAATTCAATTACTATCTTTATACCTCTTAAAATTTTTTTTAATGTTTTCTCTCTCTCTCTCTCTCTCTCTCTCTCTCTCTCTCTCTCTCTCTCTCCCTTGTATTCTTAATCATGTGTTTTCTTCTTTTTTTTAGTATCTGTACCGATTGAACCCACATTGCCAGCTCAGAAGTAAGTCCTTTCACAAGCCATTTATAGAATGTAACCCATTGACTAATGTCCTTATTCTCTCCTAATAAGTTTTATTAGAATTTTCATTCTTATAATTAATTGTCGAATTGTGTATGTGAATTCACAGTAACGATGCTCTATTTTCCATGAATCCAAGGACTTTTGAATATGAAATTTATAGCTCATTATGACCTGTGATTCAATAGACATTCTTAACAAATAAAGATAATCCACTTATATACACATAATGACGGTTATCGAATTAGCGTAATTTAGCCCATAACGTATAAACATACAACAGAGAGAGAGAGAGAGAGAGAGAGAGAGAGAGAGAGAGAGTATTTTACTTAATTATAGCTGCTTCATGTTGACAATTATTGTGCATACAACTAAGGGACTTATTCTAATGTTTCTTAATTTCCCATGAAATGAGTGGCGTTAATAGAGTAAAGTTATGTTAATATGCTTCTTGCCTAAAATAGTGATCTATTCAAATGATTGTTTTAAACTAATTTTTAATGCACGTGTCCTGAGCACTAAGCTCTCGTTCATGATAACCATAAATCTATCATATCATTTAGTATTATTTCTATTCCCATTTCTCTAATTAGAAAATATTGTTGAAAGGATATGCTCATTTATGTAGCAATATTATCGACAATTTTAAGAAATCAAATATTTGGATAATAATAGTCAAAGAGATTGTTGAGATTTAAAAAAAACTTATACAATGGTATCTTCTTGATGATTATAGACTTGAGAATCACCCTTTACTAAGATTACGGGTTTGTTTTGTGATTTTTTATATTCAAGTAGCACCATAGAAGATAAGACAATTATGACTTATTAATTATAGATGGCATTCTATTCGTCATCCATATTGTTGATTCTAAATATTGTCTACAATATCCATTTAACCTTAATATATCCAAAAATGTCTGACTATCTGTCTTGAATTTTAGCTAATGCAAGGCATTTATATTCAATGATCTATAATCATAGTCTAATGCCTATACACTTCTTGTTCAAAAATGAAACCGTGTCTGAATTGATAATACACGAAATTTAGAATATTACATTTCTACTGTTACCAATAATCTACTTAATATCAATTTTAGCGAGGAGTTATCATCTAAAAATCTTTTCAAAGTCACTATGGTTTTGAATAATAATATGATTTTGACTCGTAAATATTGTATAATATAATGGAAAGAGCTTTTGTGGCCTTATTTGTAGCTTTTCTTCCTGGTGATCGCCAGGTGGTAGTTCAAGTCTAGCTCAAACTTTAGTGTTTGCAACCTTACTATCCTTTTGAGGTAAGTATGGGCGGTTTTGTGGAGTATAGAGGTCTACCTGGCAACTCATCAGTAGCCATTACCTGTCTTTCCTTGGTCTTAGCTTGGGTAGAGAGGGGGCTTGGTTGCCGATCATATAATATATGGT
>NC_090726.1:168007532-168015032 GCF_036898095.1 Palaemon carinicauda
CGCCGCCCGGACGGAAGCTACTGTTGCCGACTACTATTCGTGTACTAAACGTCGAGATCAACCAAGAAGCACCAAGGATGATTTATAAGGTTGGTCATTAATGATACCGATCATCTCATGTAATTATGTACTCTTAACAAGCTAAATGTTTTGTATAATTTACTTCGGTGTCTTAGCAGTTAGCCTTAAGAAATTCTTGAGTTTTAAACTTAGTTTTCTTCAAGTGGGTGGAATACAATGTTTGTAGCTTTCAAGTTAAACTGTTTTTTATTCAGTATTGTTTAGTGTGTTGAGACAGCTCCCTGTTACTACACACGTTGTTGCATAGTTTTTCTTCATATTTTTTTGACTTGTGTGTAGTATTCCACCTTATTGTTTTTGGTACATTGTCTAATGAAGGTAACTTTTTTGTACTCTCAGGAAATCTTGGTAAACAGTGGGTTGGGAACAACTATTAAGGAAGACCATATTAATTCATCGTGATAGAAAGAGGAAATAAAATTTATATTTTAGTATAGCGAATTTTTCTTATCCCAACCAACTTAGTTGTCTACCTGTTGGAATAAAATATTTACATTCAAAGTTTTTCCAAGATGGCGCCCAACGTGGGGCTATGCTAAGTTGGTTGGTTTCGATGATAGTGTTAGTTTAAGTCGTGCATTGCGGCAGAACTCCGGGGCGGCCCGTATTTCAGTATGAAGTTAGCACTTGTAGGTCACTCTTATGTTAAGTATTGCAAAGAGTTTTTCCCTCTAATTTGAAAATTAATGATATTGATTTTCAGTGTGAATTTTTTGGTTATAGTGGGGCTAAGTTTAGAACCTTGGTTGCAAATGATAGCTTTATTTCAGAGTTGAAGACATATGACCCAGATTTTGTTCTTGTTTTCTTGGGTGGTAATGATATTAGTATTCGAGTAAGCTTGGATATTGTAAAATTGCATTGTTCTGAATTTTACCAAAAATTACGTAGCTGGTTGCCTAGGTCTAAGATCATTGCCAGTCAAATTGAGCAAAGGTATTATTTAGCTGGTAACAGATTTCAGTGTCCCACCGGAATAGATTACCATTATCAGCGGAAATACTTGAATAGGTTTATTTATAAGCTCAAATTGAAGGATTTTTTATTTAGAGTTGATGGAAAAATCCAAACTAGACAATAAGGCGTTGTTTGCTGATGAAGTTCATTTAAATACCAAAGGACTCGAGAAACTTACCGAATTGGTGAAGGAGGGGGTTGACTTATTGGATAGAGCACTCTTGAGTTGTAAAGTTAAGTTTATTGCTTTAACATTTTCTCGTTTATTTTTGTTCTGTGATTCTTAAATTAAAACAAAGAAAATGAGTTCATTGGATGTTTTAGTTAATGCACGAAAATACCTACGTGGTAGCATTACGAAACAATATGGTAGTAAGGACAGTTTTACTAGTCTGTCTAGGGTGCAAAGAATTGCAAAAAGAGGAAAAATTAAAAGGTATTTTAGCCGAAGTAAAGGATTATGATCACAAATTACAGATGCGAAGTGGTCTGAAAGTATGAATGAGGAAGCTTTTTCAGTAGAACTTAGTATTTGTGAGCAATATGTTGATAAAGTTACTGAAATGTTAGCTATTCTGGAGGATAAACCAAATGTTGCAAGTGATAACAGTTCTAGAAGTCTGTTGAAGAATCCTGTTATTCCCCTGCCCACTTTTAACAGTAGCCCTGACGAAAATATCAATAGGTTTTTCCAGGAGTTTGAATCTGTTTCAGAGCAACAACAGTTTTCCAATAGAGATAAGTTTTTGCTGTTAAAACAACAAGTACATGGGAGAGCAGAATATTTGATTAATTCTCTTGAACTGAGTAGTCAGTCATATGAGGATGCAAAAAAATTACTAAGTTGTGCATTTGCTTCCACTGATTTACAGAAATATAATACTGTAAGGATGTTTTCCGAGCTTAAACTGAAGTCATCATATGATCCTTTTTCATATATTGGAAGGGTAAGATCATTAATAGAAAATGTGAAGTTGTTACAGATGAATGGTGATGACTTTGCTCAGTATTTTGTGTGGGAAGGCTTAAATGAGACTTTTAAACAGCATTTGATTAGTATCACGAATAATGTCAGACCTAGTTTAGAAGACATACAGGAGCACTTCTTTGAAGCTTCAGATAGGTATCTGAAGGATTCCAAAGCTCATTCAAAGACTATTGTTAAGGAAAAATGTGAGAAGGTGAGCTCTACTAATCTAGCAATCTCTGTTGATAAGAGGAATATTCAAAGGGGTTGTTTATTATGTTGTAATAGTGATTATCCCTTGCACAAGGTTTCGGAATGTGAAGTTTACAGGACTCCTGAGAAGAAATCGGAACGTATTGTAGAACTGGGTAGATGTTTTAAAGTGTTGTGGACAGGGACACTTGGCAAATAATTGTTTTTTCAGATTTCATAAGAGATGCTTCAAATGTATTGAATGGCATTTTTCTTATTTGTGTACGAAAGAGCCAAAGGTAAAAAAGTTCAGCAGAGTAGAATCGAAAACAGGTGCCAAATCAAAAGTTGATAAGGATGGTACTGTGCAGATTAAGAATGGCAGTGCTTTGATTGCAGGATCAGTGACTAGTTGTATGGGTGATATGGCTTTACCTACATTTACATGTAAATCAAAAACTGAAACCTTTAGAGCCTTACCGGACAGCGTTGTCAAGGGAATTTTATTACATCTGAACTTGCCACAGGACTTGACTGTGAGGTTATTTGTGATGGTATCAGCGTGGAAGTAAATGGATTTAATGCTTCTAGAAAGTATAAAACAAAATTAGTGGCTGTTGATTTAGATATTGGGGATAAGAATTATAAAGTTCAGGCTATTTGCGTACCTAATATTGGAATTGACATTTTAGTCCCCAACTTATCAAAACTTGCTCAAGCATTTAAAAAGAAAGGATATGTCATTGCAGATAATCAACTTTTGAACAGTGATAGGATATCTAATGTGAAATTTGTGTTGGGAACCAGTTCAGCTCATTGTTTGTTGACCACAGCTAAATTGTTTGGTGATATCAATCCTTCAGTTTACTTAGATTCTCCTGTAGGAATATTGTTTATGGGAGAAGCCAGTAAGGCATTTAAAGTTGTTGATGAAATTCCTACTTTGAAGAATGAGGTTCAATTTAGACTTGCCAGTTTCTTATGTGTTCAGCCTAGGGAATGCGTATTAGATGAATGGCAAGATAATGTAAATGACAAGGATTCTAATTTTATTATAAAGGTTAATAAACAGTCCAATAAGGTCTTAAATGCAATAGCCGATCGAGCTCTAGATGAAAAGGTGAAGAAAGTTCTCAATTATGAAAATATATCTTATGAGGAAGATTCGGAGTTGAATAACGAATTGGTTAAGAATACCTTGTCTAATATTAGAATTAATGATGAGGGTCACCTAACCATGCCATTAATGTGGAACCAGAGGACATCTCATTTGTTGGGGCAAAACATCAATATGAGTAAGGGAATACTAGCTTCTAATTTTAAGAAGTTGAAAAGAAACCCTGAACACCTAAGTATGGTTGATGATGTTATTCAAGAACAAATAGAAATGGGCATAATTAAAAGAATTCCAAATGTGGAAAAATTCCTTGAAAAGCATCCTGAGGCTAGCTTCCTAGCTCACATGCCAATCTTTAGACCTGATAAGGAAACCACAAAGTGTCGAGTTGTGTTCATGTCAAACTTAGGTGAAAGTGTAGACGGTAGACCTCTGACAGTTACTCACAATCAAGCCATGCACCCTGGTCCTAATTTGAATCAGAAGTTGAGTACTGCATTTATGAATTTAAGGTTTGGCTCTAAGTTGCTCTGTTATGACATCAAAAAGGCCTTTAATCAGGTTGCCTTAACTGAAGAAGATCAAAGAAAGTTGCTATTTTTTTGGTATAGAAATGTGTCTAAACATGACTTTACATTGGTAGCATATAAGAATATAAGATTAAGTTTTGGACTACGTTGTAGTCCAACGATACTGATGTTGTCATTATATTATATATTAGTTGTTGATGATTGTGATCCTAATTTGACTGATGTTAAGAGGCTTTTGTATCAGTTGTTGTATATGGACAATGGAGCATATACTTGTAGTTCAGGGGAAAAGTTGAATGAAGTTTACAAAGTTTTGCCTTCCATTTTTGAGAAATATAAATTTCCCTTGCAACAGTTTGTTACAAATGATCCCTCATTACAAGAAGTTATTGACAGGGAAGGATCCGGTCAAACTCCTCATGAGGTAAAGCTGTTGGGTCTTCAATGGTCAAGGGATTCTGATCAGATATATACGTTGCCTGTAAGGTTAGATCCTAATGCTAATACGAAAAGGTGTATGTTAAAAACTATTGCTTCCAATTTCGACATCTTTAATTTCAATGGCCCAATTTTGAACAGAGCCAGGATTTTTTTGCACAATTTGCAAACTAATAAATTGGACTGGGATGAAATCCTTGATGGAGAACAACTTAAGGAATGGAAATGTATTGTAAATCAGGCAAATTCCTCACCACCCATTAAATTTGATCGTTTTGTTGGTGAAAGGGATTCTGAGTACATATTAGAATGTTATGTTGATGCAAGTACTGAGATATATGGAATTGCTATTTATATTAGAGAGGTTGAGTCATGCAAGCGGAGTTTTCTTATAGCTAAGAATAAGTTTGTTAATTCATCACTGAAAGCGAAGTCTGTGCCCTCTCTAGAGCTTCAAGCACTGGTTTTGGGTTGTGAAGTGCTAAAGTCTGTTTATGATGAACTTACTGGGCAGTTTTGTTTATCTAAGATCAATATTACCGATTTGCAAATATTTTCAGATAGCCTTGTCGTTCTTCATTGGCTGCATTCTAGTGCTGTCAAATTGGATAAAGTAAATAAAAGAACTGTATTTGTTAATAATAGGCTCGAACGAATACAGAGGATATGTGAGCAGATTCCAATATTGTTTAACTATATTGCAGGTATCAACAATCCTGCAGATTGTATTACTCGTCCGGTTTCCAGGAAGGTCTTGTCCCGTACTAATTATTGTTGTGGTCCAAATTATGAGCAGTTTGAACAAACAAAGGTTCAGGAAGAGGTATTAAGGTTCAGATTACCTAGCGGGCCGGTTCAAGAATTTGGCGTTTCTGTTAACCTAGCAGCAGAAAACCTAGTAACAGATCATTTGGTTCCAGTGGATAGATTTTCTAACTTGACTAAACTAGTAAAAGTACATGCTAAAGTTTTAATGATAGTGAATAAATGGAAAACAGCCCTTTCTAGAAATAGTTCAGTTATTTCATCTTTGGAAATAAAGCTCCCCGATTTTAATTATTATGAACTGGCATTGCAACAAATTATAAGCAAAGAGCAAAAGCTCAAGTTTCCAGAAGTTGTAGAGTTTTTTCAAAGAAAGCAATGTCCTAAAAAGGATATCCCTGACCTAGTTTCTCAGCTGAATATCTACCCTGACAGGAATAATGTTTTGAGAGTACATGGGAAATTTGATAGACCTAATTCTCACAGGGTGTTCTTCCCAGTGTTGCTACCTAAAGATAGTTTATTAACTTCATTGATTGTTAGGGATGCCCACATAAAGCTAGGACATGTAAGATATTATGGGGTACTGAATTTATTGAGAAAAAATTATTACATACCACACATATTTTCTGTTGTAAAGAAGTCTGTAAGCTATTGCATTACTTGTAAAAGATAAAATCAATGACCTATACGACTGAACCAGTCTCCATACAGATTATTTAGATTGGAACCCTCTGATACAACTTTTGGTTATCTATATTTGGATTATTGCGGGCCTTTTAATTGCAAACTGTCAGATGGTCGTAGGAAGGTTTGGATATTGTGTTTTTCTTGTATGTACACTAGAGCCATTAATTTGCAGGTATGTTATGATATTTCCGTATCAGAATTTTTAAGGGTATTTATGATACATGTATTTGAGTTTGGATTACCCCAGTTAGTTATTAGTGATTTGGGGACTCAAATTGTAGCAGCTGGAAATAAAATAACTGATTTTCTTAACGATCCGCAAACGGATGAGTATTTCAAGGAGAATGGCATTAATAAGATTAAGTTTGAGAGTTACTTTAAAGGGTGTAGTTCCCTTGGCTCTCTTGCTGAAACTTCAGTAAAAATGACAAAACAAATGATAAATAAGAGCATCGGGACTAATATTCTTGAATTGAGAGATTTTGAATTTTTGATATGTCAAGTTAGAAGTTTGGTTAATAAGAGACCCATTGCATTTAAGGAATCTTTGAGAGATCAGGACCTTCATACACTAAGTCCCATAACCCCAGAGATGCTGCTTAGAGGCTATGAGATTGTGACTGTCAATTTGATCCCAGAATTACAACCCTTGCCTGAGTTGGATGAATATTCAGACCATACGTCCCCGTCTAATTTGGTGAAGGATAAATATACCAAAATTAGGAAAGTTAGGCATAGACTGTTTGACTTATATCAGAGTGAGTTTATGTCTACTTTGTTGAATCAGGCAATAGACACCAAAGACAGATATAAACCCTGCAAGCATGATAAAATAGGTGTTGGTGATATATTGCTTATAAAAGATGCTAATGTTAAGCCTGTAAACTTTCCAATGGGAATTGTTAAGTAGATAATCACCAATAATGAAGGAGAGACAACTGGTGCAGTTGTCCTGAAGGGTAGAACAGCAGAATTAACTAAAAGACATGTGAGTTGCCTGATACCTTTATTGTTATTTGAAAATTCTTCTGAAGATAAAGACTTAGCAGGTGACCTTCCTAAGATTAGCACTGAATTATCAGTTAGACCCAAAAGTACTTAGTCTAGCAGAATGGGGACCAAACGTGGTTTTAGGGTACCCACAAAGTTTTTTTGCAGATTATATAGCTTTTAGACATGCTGATTCAGATCCACTTGATGCCACCTTGGCACCCTTGAGCATTTTGCATAATATGCTAATTAAGTCGGCCATTATGAAAATTTTGTTTTTAGGGTATAACTTTTTTATTTGACCAGATACAAGGGAGATCATGATGTCTACCCTCAGGTTTAGAGGGTCTCTGATTCTGATGATACCATATTTAACATGATTACTAATTTGCATATGCATGTTATGCTAATTAGGTGACGGGAATTACCCAAATTTGGTATTTTGGCTAAAGCTTGCATATGTTGCCATTAAGAGGGTAATTTCAATGCCTTTCCCAATGTTAATGGGTCTCAGATTCTACTTTTGCCCTTATTAGTGCCTTTTTTGCATATATTTGCATTCCATATGGATTTGCATATACATAAATTTAGTGTAAATGGTTGAAATTTCCGACTTATGGCAAAATATAACAATGATACATGTAACATTTCCCTGATTGCACTAATTAGTCCCAGACTGCTACACAGACCTCCAGGATGATGAACTATAGTCATTTGCATAAACTGCATATATTATGCTAATTAGCAGTCATAATGTCTTTAGTTACTCAGTT
>NC_090726.1:168029584-168042084 GCF_036898095.1 Palaemon carinicauda
AGAATATAGTAGGAAAAGTTATAGTTAGGTAGTCAGGGAAATAAGCTGTCCAGCTTTGATCACTTTATCTTAATTTCCTTTATATAGTTCAAGCCCATGTTATACAGTTTGTTTATTGGAATTATTATATAGAAATTTATGAAAACTAGAAAAATACACTTTCAACAAAAGTAGATATAAAAAAGAATGAATGTTGGGAAACTTTGAAGATCTTTCTTAAAAGTAATCATGAACTTTTCCTCGGGTTCCTCAAGAACTGCCAGAAGCTAGAGAGAGAGAGAGAGAGAGAGAGAGAGAGAGAGAGAGAGAGAGAGAGAGAGAGAGAGAGAGAGAGAGAGAGAGAGAGAGAGAGAGAGTTAAGACGGTAAGGAATATATTTGTTATTCAAAATAAAATTGATTTTATAATCATTACTTAATTAACACTCACACAAACACAAAACACACACACACACACACACACACACACACACATATATATATATATATATAAATATATATATATATAACGGATTTTGAGCGAAGCGAAAAATCTATTTTTGGGTGAGATAGCCATGTCGTCCTGATGGAAGTTCCTATAGGGTAGCTTCCTAGGGTATATTACAACTACGGCGATATTCCCAGAGAATTTACCTTAAGGTACCAGAATTCTAACTCCTGGAGCGAGTATCCCTCGTGAAAGGGATATCGCGACATATCAGAGGACGTATTCTAGACACGTCACATGGCAATCTACGACCTGAATAGAGATTCGTCTCGTAGGAGGGAGATTGACGAGATACGAATTCGGGAAAGAAAAAGGGGAGCCGCTCCCAAGGCTTCCCTATCCCCCGATTCGTATGCGTGCCTGGCGCCAATCCTGGCGCCATCTGTATTCCTTGTAGCGTACACGAGGTGCTACAGATACTGTATGTAGGGAGGGGTCCTACAGCCCTTTCTTAGAAAGGCAAGGGCGGGTCCATCAGGACGACATGGCTATCTCACCCAAAAATAGATTTTTCGCTTCGCTCAAAATCCGTTTTTTGGGCTCAAGCCATGTCGTCCTGATGGAAGTGTACCAGAGCATTACTGTATCTGTGGATTCTCAGAACGTGCCGTACTCCCCGGAGATATTTATTCCCGGTCGACTAGACCTAGAGACCTAAGATGTTACCGTTATACATCTTTTCAACTAACTATAAACTATGTTAGAGCTTCCTGCCCCCTACAGGGAAGAGTCCTACTAGACTCTGGAAAGTCTCGAAGAGTACATATATCTATGTATGAATACCAGGCAAGCTAATATAGTGGTCTCGCCCTATATTAAGTAAAGCATAGTTTGTAAAGGACCACTGCGTCAATATGAAATATCGACCAGTTTTCCGCACAATACTTGTATTGGCCAAAGGTTTTATATCCGCATAGGAGGAAAACCAATGCAACATAGCTTGCATAAAGGAACAATTCTATTAGAATTATCCCAGATAAGGTACATAGAATGAATGCTCAATTATACCAATAAATTGACACAGGTGAAGGAGACGCAAGGTTCTCAAGAACAAGCTTATTGACAGACAATAAACAGACAGGTTAACCACAATTATACATATATATATAAGAAGAGGATAACCCAAAACTTTAAGCATAAGTATGATAGTAAACAGGGCTTGTTTGTCTGAAAGAAAAACATTAGATGCCACTTTTAAGATACCGAGGTATCAAAGTCATAAAAGCCTGTATTACAAATCAATGACATTAGCGTTAGAAACGCTCGGCACACATGTCTGCACTTATGCTAGGTTCACCTTCGGAAATGGAACAGTCTGGATGGGCAACACAGTGCCCTCACTTAGTTTGTAGTACAGTATGTAACTACACACTCACCCTGGAATTAATCGTCCCAATTAAGACCACTGTTCCTCGCAGAGTTAAACAGTAGGGTTAACACCGCGACCCACTGCTACCACAGATCTCTTTTAGTTCCTCTACTTGCTTCGCATAGTGGCGAAAGAACACTCTGGAAGACTTCCAGCCAGTGTATGAACGGAGATGTTCAAAATCCATACAATTAAAGAAATTTAAGAATGAGGCAACTTTCCTCGGATCGTGACCTGCGGGTGTATTGTCAGGATCCGCTCTGCGAATAAAATATGTGATTTTTGCTCTGAGTTGATTCAGAGATAAATTTGAGCCTGATGTTTCTCCCCTGAATAGTTGACCACCCTTGAAGTCTGAAGTTCTATGAAGATAGACCTTTAGGCATTCTACTGGACATAGAGATGCATCTTCTTTCAGAGGGCAGATTCTCCAGGGACCCCACCTGTTGGTGGGTAACTCATTCTTGGCGAGAAACGTAGGATCCGGAAACAGGTTCAGTTCTTCCCCATCCAGGAACTGAACACGACCTGCCTCTCTCGAGAGGCTACAATTTCACTAACCCTGGCCCCGGACGCGAGTGCAAATTAGGAAAATAACTTTTTGTGTCAAATCCTTTAACGCACATTCTTCATTGCTCAACAGAGAAGCGAAATGAAGAACTTGTCTAAAGACCATGAAATGGGCTTTGGAGGTGCTGAAGGTCTGAGCCTAGCACAGGCTTTCGGGACTTTATTAAAGATCTCGTTACCTAGGTCGACCTGGAAGGCATATAGAATGGGTCTTGTCAAAGCAGACTTACACGCTGAAATCGTGTTCGCTGCCAACCCTTGACCATGGAGGTGGGGAAAAAAGATAAGCAGAAGTCTGTCAAGATCTCCTGCGGAATCTTCGCCTTGACAAAAGGCCACCCATTTTCTCCAAGATGACTCATATTGCCTTCTAGTAGATTTGCATTTATATTCCTCAATGAAGTCTATACTGGCTTTCGAAATCCCGAAACGCTTTCTCACCGCTAGGGAGAGAAAATCATGAACTGCAGGGTCCGGGTTTTCTGTAATGAAGCGCAGACAGTTGACTTCTGGACTCGCTGGGTCAGAACTGGATCTGGTAGTGGTACAAACTTCAGCTACAGTTCCAATGCCAGGAGGAACCACACGCTGTTCGGCCACTTGTGGGCCACTATTGCCGCTACCCTTTGAAGGATCTCAGTTTGTTGAGGACCCTCAACAGAAGGTTGTGAGGAGGGAACAGATAAATCTTGGACCATCTGTTCCAGTCGAGGGACATCGCGTCCACTGCTTCCGCTAAGGGGTCCTCGTACGGGGCACGTACAGGGGCAACTTCTTGTTGTCTTTCGTCGCAAAGAGGTCTATCTGCAGTTCTGGGACTGATTCAGAATGAAGGAGAATGATCCTGCGTCTAAGGACCATTCCGACTCTATCGGTGTGAACCTGGATAGAGCGTCCGCTGTCACATTGCGGACTCCTTGAAGGTGAACTGCCGACAGGTACCACTTCTTCTTTTCCGCCAATCGGAAGACAGCCAACATCACCTGGTTGAGAGGTGGTGACCTCGATCCTTGTCGATTCAAGTATCTTACAACTACCTCGCTGTCTATTACCACTTTATGTGGAACGAATGACGCGGGGAGACTTTCTTTAAGGTAAGGAGCACTGCCCTAGCTTCTAGAAAGTTTTATGAGAAAGGTCTTGAATAGCCTGGACCAAGTCCCCTGGACTTTTTTCCGATGAGAGTGACCTCCCCATCCCTCCTTTGAGGCGTCTGAGTGAATCGTCACCGACGGGGGAGGTGGCTGAAGAAGAACCTGACTTCTTTAGATGTCTGGCTTGGGACCAAGGCCTGAGAAGAGTACTTAGCCGAAGCGGCTGGTCTTCTCAGATCTCTTCACGCGTTTGATGCATAACTTCTCCAAACTCCGATTGCATCCTTTAGCTGTGCTCTTAGCACTGGGTCTGTCACCGAAGCAAACTGGAGAGAGCGCAGTACTCTCTCCTGCTCGTGTCTTGATATCCTTTCGGCATCTTGAAGTCTCTTGACAGAACCCGCTATCTCCTTCCTTTTCTTCGCTGGGGTGGAGAAACGGTGTGACAAAAGGTCCCAGTGGATCTTAGCCACTGGAACTTTTGAGATGGAGAAAGTCGAGACTTTTTCTGTTGATCTTGAAGCCTAGGTACTCTAGGAACTGGATCACTGACTGGAAGCTTGCAAGCATTCTGTCTCGGATGCTGCCCACACCAACCAGTCGTCCAGGTAGGCTACTACCTGAATTCCCTTTAGGCGAAATTGTTTGAGAGCTACGCTCGCAAGCTTCGTAAAAATCCTTGGGGCTATGTTTAGCCCGAATGGCATGGCTCCGAAGGCGTATAGTCTTCGCTGTAGCCTGAACCCTAGGTAGGGGGAGAGTCGATGGCTAATTGGAATGTGCCAGTAGGCATCTGACAAGTCTATAGAGACTGAATATGCCCTCTTGGGCAGTAAGGTCCTTATGTGTTGCAGTGTTAGCATTTTGAATTTGCAATTCACTATGAACTTGTTAAGTGGCGACAAGTCCAGAATGACTCTGAGCTTTTCCGAGTCTTTCTTGGGAACACAAAACAGCCTCCCTTAGAAATTGATGGGCTTCACCCTTTTTCTCCAACCGTTCTTGAAAGTACTCCTCCATAACGGGGGTGGAGTGTTGGAAAAAACCGAAGGTACGGGGGTGGAGTGCTGTACCAGCTCCCGCCCAATCCATTCTTGAGTAGGCTGTGGGCCCAGGGATCGAAGGTCCACCGATCCCAAAATTTCAGAAGTCTCCCTCCTACCGGTATCACCTCACTTGGACTGCCGTCCTGAGGTCTTGCCTTCCTGACCACGACCACCCCTGAATCCCCTTCCCCTTGAGGGGCGTCTAGACGAGCCTCTGGCTGCTCTTCTAGGCTTTGCTCGGAAGGAAGTAGACTGCCCTTCGAACGCTGGGGTGAATGCCGTGGACTGTGTCGACACGGCCTGGGGTACCCACTGAAAGGTGGTCGGGGTTTGTGCCACGATCTGGGGCACTGGGGGCAATGGCAATTGCAGTTGCTGTTGCTGTCTAAGAGGCTTGGCTGGCCGAGACGGTAGCCTAGTCCTCATAGTCTTCCTCTTTGGTTGAGGACCCTCATCCGGGGAAGACTTTCTTTTGATAGCCAGGTCCCACTTCTGGAGAAGGTTTCTATTCTCCAAGGTGGCTTTATCAAAAACTTCTTTGACCAAGTCAGTAGGGAAAAAGGTCTTTTCCCCAAATGTTGGAGGAGATTAGTTTCTTTAGCTCGTGCCTCACTGTAGCCGAGGTAAACACGAACTCCCTACAAGCTCTCCTTGCCTTGACGAAGCCATAAAGGTCCTTCGTCACTGTGGCCAGATGAGGCTTGGCCACTACCATGAACATTTCATGGACCTTGGGGTCACTTGCCATCATCTCGAGAGTAGTCTGAAGAGACATTGAGGCAGTCAGTCTTTCTTTTGTATCGAGCTCACTTCGCAAAAGAAAGTCAGACAGCTTAGGGGGGTCCTTGCCGAACTGACGTCCGGCAATATCAGCCTCCAACTTTCCACTTAGAACGTAAGATGGACGTCCTTCCAATCTTTGTGGTCCATAGGCAGGGCCAGCGACAAGGGTTTACACTCCTCTAGGGAGGGGCAAGACTTGCCGGCCTCGATTGCTTTTAGTACAGCCAGAAACCCTTTCTGTAAAAAGGGGGAAGGCTCTAGTAGGCGAGGACACAAAGGAAGGGAGCTTCCTATTCAATGCAGCTACCTTTGAGTTAGAGAAGCCCCTCTCTTTCATCGAAGATGAAAGTAGAGCTTGAGCCTTAGCATGGTCATCACTATGACCTCCTTCGGCTCTGCCTCCTCCTTTGAAGCTGGTTCCTTCCTCAGCCGGACATAACAGTCCGGATATGGTGCCTTGCTGGGCCAGAATTCCACCCTCCAGGGGAACTGAGCCCAGCATATCCGAGATGACGATCTTTCCAGTCGTCATCGACATGTGCTCAGCATACCTCCATGGGTTAGCATCCGAGCACAAAGGAAGGTCTTTCACATTGAGCTTTTCTGGGGCCCATGTGATTCTGCAAGGCACTGCATTCGCAGTTCCATTGCAGCCGCCTTCTCCTGATTCTCCTTCTGCATTTGTTGGATCATTCCAACAATAGAAGAGAGGGCCTGTCCCAGCTCTACTGGGAGACCGGCCGATGTAGAGGGACTTGAACTTCATCCTGGGCTTCTGCAAGGAGGTTTTCCTCCTGACACCCGTCCACATCAGATATCCTGTCATTTAGCTGGATGTCTTGCATCGCGACCGCGACTTCAGCATCCACCTGGATCTGAACTTAGGGGATCTCCTCTTGAGGCTGGGGAATCACTGCCTCAGCTGATGCCTTAGGGAAAAGATACGCCCTCATCTTCTCACTTGGAAGATAAGGGCCAGAAGAGTACTTTTGGAAGCCCCTTACCCAGGTACGAAGCTTCTTCCTAGCTATTTAAATGTCTCATTGATCAGGTTAGTGCACACAGTACATACCTGAGGGTCCCAATACCGGAGATCATCCTTGGAGACAGCGTATGCTGCGTGTCTCCTACAAAACTCATGTCCGCAGAGGTTCTTGCTGCTGCCATTGCAGAAAGCACTTCCCCACTTCGGAGAGTCCTTCTGTAAAGAGAAGAAATTTCCATGAGTATCAAGTGAACTATGTATCACTGGATATGCATAGTATAGCATAACAATTCATAAATGAAAGACACACACTTGTGTTTCCCTCACAACCCATTGTTGCAGCCTTCCAGATAATAAAATCAAAAATGGTTTATCTCTACTAGAGTAACCAATGCAAGGTTTCCATAGGAAACAGGTGGAGCTCACACCTAGGCAATGATTTTAAAAATCCTGGATAATAGACGGGGAAGAACTCTGCTTCCTGTCTGAGGGCAACAGCAAAGGGCTGTGTAAGAAAACACAATAGTGTTAGAAGATACAGTGCTGTACCTAAACTTTTACTATAGTTTTCTTCTTACTGTATATGCTATACAGAAGAATACTAGTACAGTATAGGAGGATGTGTGCCGGCCTGCCTTTGCCGGCCGGCACACACCACAATTAGCTTTAAAGTATACTACTTAACAGCTATAGGGCGGCAGCCCTCTGGTTCAAATGCCTGTGCCGGCGGCAGCAGCTGCCGGCCAGCAACAGCCAGTGTTGGCCGGCAATGATTGCCGGCCAGCAACTACACAAGGTAGTACCCAGCTGCCGGCCCCACTCTTGGTGACCGGCAGACAAGGACTGACATAAGCCGGCCGGCAAAGGTCCAAGACCGATGCCAGCCGGCAGCAAAAGAACCAGAAGACTACCCCTGCCCGGCTGCCGGCCTCACAGGCCGGCAGCCGGCCTCATAGGCCGGCTGCCGGGACAGGTACAGCACTAGAAGAAAATAGAATGGATGCCGGGATAAGAGTGTACACAACCCCCCAAGCCCGGCAACCGAAAGAGTGCATATAAGGAAGGGGAGAAACTTAATTCAGGCTTCCTTGACCAATGCCGTCCGGCTCTGCCGGCAGGCATGGATGAGGGACCAAGAGAGGTCCGGGCAGCACTCGAAAACATAAGACCCTTGCCGTCCAGCGTCTCTGCCGGCCGGCAATGGGCTTAGTCAATCCATATCCCAACCTATACTAGGTCCAGAAGTAGAATGACATATGGTACAGTAATACCCCTGCCGGCCAGCTCTGCCGGCCGGCAAGGTACAGTACAGTAATGGCTAGGCCATTACGGAGATAGAGGGGGAAGGGACAAGAGGGTCCTGCCAACCTTGCTTTAGTGACAGATCACCCGCAGCCAAGAACTCTGTCTTAGCCTAAGGGAGATCTAAGGGAAAGGGCCAGCGCAGTAGTATAATACCTGCCAGCTTCCAGAGCACCAAAGCAAGGAAGGCGTTGCAACTCCCAAGGGAAGATTTATCCTCCCCGAGAACAGCAACAGGACTTAGTCTGGTCGATCACACAAGAAGGAATCATAACTACAGAAACCTTCGACAGTGACCTAAGGGAGCTCAGCTCCCTTTGTAAGTGTTAGGTCAGCGAGGGAGACTCTGCCCCAAGCCAAACAACACGGACTCAGACTAAAAACTCTGTTGTTCTGTCCCTCTTTGAACCAGACTCAGCAGGAACAGGAAGGTACAGTAACACCCTAGTATAGTTTTATCGAAAATAAATTCGGAAAAAACCACTTAGGGATAAGCCCAAGGCTTAAACAGAGGGAAAGGGATTGCATACCTTCTCCGAAGAAAAGAAAGCAACCGGGGAGTATGATAAAGTATACTAAGGCTCCATAAGCAATTAGCCTAGGCACCAAGAGAATCGATTACCTAATTCACCGAAACTCTCACGTATACAATCTTGGAAATATTCCACACAGTCTAAATGTATAAAATATAGCCTAAAGCTTCAATAAAATTTTAATTACACTCGGAAAAACCATAATCATGCATTAAGTACTAGGACCAAACGACTAGGCTACATGGCCTAGCGTAGGCCAGAATGGCGAATACTTCGCCAAATAATACTAAGCACGAAAGGAAATCCTATGTAAAGCTAAATAGCTAAATTTTATTAAGCAAAACAACCAGGAATGTCACTCTGACTAACTAATTTATACCTAGCGAGTGACAGTGTCCAGGACACCTCTGGTAGGCTACGGCTCTTGTATCAAAGATTAATCCTATTAATCACTCAAAATTTTACCAAGAGCCTACATTTATACATAACAGACACTATACTCAACTTATCCGAGGTCAACGAAGACGAAGAAGCCATGAAAAGTTGAATAAATCCAAGATTTGCGAGAAAAACAGGAAAAAACACCGAGTTGTTAAGCTACGCAAAAAGGAATACAGATGGCGCCAGGATTGGCGCCAGGCACGCATACGAATCGGGGGATAGGGAAGCCTTGGGAGCGGCTCCCCTTTTTCTTTCCCGAATTCGTATCTCGTCAATCTCCCTCCTACGAGACGAATCTCTATTCAGGTCGTAGATTGCCATGTGACGTGTCTAGAATACGTCCTCTGATATGTCGCGATATCCCTTTCACGAGGGATACTCGCTCCAGGAGTTAGAATTCTGGTACCTTAAGGTAAATTCTCTGGGAATATCGCCGTAGTTGTAATATACCCTAGGAAGCTACCCTATAGGAACTTCCATCAGGACGACATGGCTTGAGCCCAAAAATATATATATATATATATATATATATATATATATATATATATATATATATATATATATATATATATATATATATATATATATATATATATATATATGTATATATATATGTATATATATATATATCTATATATATATATATATATATATATATATATATGTATATATATATATATATATATATATATATATATATATATATATATATATATATATATATATATATATATATATAGATATATATATATATATATATCCCTTTTATTAGTTCATAATCTCGTAAATAAAATGAACACCACCCTCATGCAATATCTAAATTTTTGGAGCGAGCTTTTAAATATTTTCATCTTTTAACAATTTTATAAATGATGCCCTTTCCTGTAATTCTACACCCATTAGAATTGTCCTCAAATCTGTCGTATATCAGCAGGTTCAAAATATTGGTACATTTGGGTTTTGGTTTGTTTTCGTGAATAAACTCTCTCCGATGAAATATAAAGTAAATCGATTCTCTTGTCTCTCTGGTCTTTATAGCTTTCTTAATTTACCTTTGAGACCTTATTTGTCCCGGAACACCTATATATATCTGATCTCACATTTGACCTGTAATATAATGGGTGAAATGGCAATGGTAAGGCATTTGCGTACGAAACACATTTTGTATGAAACCTTTCCTCGTCTACCATTACTTATACTTCCTGTCTTTCTGTTAGCGTTTCCTTTTTTAAAACCTTTTTGTCACTAATACATCCTGAGTAATATATCCAATGCTATCTTCATCTCAGTCGCTACATCGTCAATTTAGCATTTGTTAATCGTGCTTCTGCAAAACTCAATTCTCTGCAGCTTTAATGCAAAGGCTAATGGACCGGGAACAACCAGCATCCGAGGAAAATTTCTAAGCTGCTTCTATATGACAATATTCAAGATTGTTTTAGATAAAGAAATTTATCTCTAAACACTTAAAAAAATGGAAGATAAAATATATATAAAAAAATAATCTTTATTATCAAGATTTGGAAATATGATTTATTAACAAGGTATTAAAAGATGAAGAAAACAAAAAAATCACTAACATGAAAGTATTATACAATAAATTTTGAGCCTTTAGAATTGGTCGAAGGTTAAGTCATTATCTGTATTAACAACTGGTTGAGTGTATTATAATGATTATTTTTATTTGTTTTGAAGCCTTTGTAAGTTATAATTCATAATAACATTTCAATGGAGTGAGAGTCCCAATTTTGATGAGATCAAATCGTTTTGATATATTGTAGCAAATTAAAGAGACTATTATTGTTATTGATTACGGATTTTAATAAAGTTGCTTGTTCTAACAGTAAGTTGGTTTTACCCTCATCAAATAGGTTCAGGCAAAAGGAGATGTTTTACCTTGTTAGTGCACAAACCTAAGTGCGTGTAGTCAACACTTCCAAAGGTAGCGGGTCAGGATGGAAAAACGCGTGTCCTTATCAGGCAAAAGAGTTCACTCACGGCCCCCTTGCTGGAGAATATTCCAGCATGGTACCAGTGTCAGGAGAACTTTCCAGGAGGGCGCAATTTCAAGAAGAACTTTCCAGGAGGGCGCAATTTCAAGAAGAACTTTCCAGGAAGGTTAAAGCGCCATAAAGACTGAGCCACTGCCATATGTCTGGCACTCCTTAACCCATTTCACCAGGGCAAAGCTGCACTAGTATTCGGAGGTCTCTGTGGAAAATCAGCGTTATTTAAGATTCCCTATGATTACAAATTGAAATTATCAGATTCTGAAAGCGTGTCTCAATCAGTAGTGAAAATATAAACTATTTTTATTATTATTATTATTATTATTATTATTATTATTATTATTATTATTATTATTATTGGTAGTAGTAGTAGTAGTAGTAGTATCAGCAAAGTAGGTTACTATAATTATAAGGACTGCAACAGGAAAAATAGCTAATAGACGACAGGAAATAAGGAAAAATAAATCCTGTAAGAAATAATCATCAATTAAAATCTTTATATTTCAAGAACAGTAACAACATTATAACAGATCTTTCATATATAAACTATAAAAAAGATACTAATATTAGATTGTTTAACGAAAAATTTTGCTGCAAGTTTGAAATTTATAAATTCTACTGACTCAACTATCCGATTAGGAAGATCATTCCAAAACTTGGTGTTTTATTCAATATCCCGACGAATAGATTAAGAAAATAAATTAAAGGACAGCACAGATATAAAGCATTTATATGTGTCCAATAAAAATTTGCCCCAACAGACTTGTCCTCTCCTCTATTAACAGTTTTACCTTACTATTCCTAGCTTATTTTCACCCAACTATCTTCTCATCTATCATTTGTCTGCTCTTCTCTCTTCATTTCTGACTTTGGTCAATTATTTAATTCCATTTACTTATCAAGCAGTATTCCGTGAGAGCTACTCTTCTATGGAATATCAGACTCAGATTTGTTGGCCTAAAGACAGATTTCTCAGAAGGGACGGAATGTTGATCAGGAAATGGTTTAAAGGGAATAATGGGAAAGTGAATATTGTGAATTTAATGGTAGTTGCTATATTTTCTTCTTAATATTAATTATGCAATACAAATTTCAACGAATAAACATAATATTAAAACAAAATGTTATTTCATATATCAATCACAAGACAGGTTTATCTCCTTAATTCACCTCTTGTGCCTTGTAGGGATCATTATCGTTTATATTAAGTAGTTTTTTATGAAAGAGAATCGAAAAGAAAAACAGATATATAGATAAAACTCATTATTGGCCATTATTTTACGTTATATAGATGATATAAGGTTATGATGGTATTTGCATCATTATAAGTAATCGATATTTTCGATGCATATCAACATATTGAAATATTAGTGCAAACTCCATCTCATTAAAGCGATTTCAGTAAGTTAGTGAAGGTTTGTGCTGTTATTTTAAATATTGATGCATTGAAATGTGTTGATTTATTCATGCAGCAGGGAAAATAGTGTTATAACTAAACTGGTACGTTGTATTTATATCCTAGTATTTTGATTTATTTTCACTTTTCTAAAGTATATATTATTATACGTGTGAGTAAGATTTGTCAACAGAAATAACTTGGAGCTGAACGCATACTTTATCCTTTGAAATATATATCTATAGTGTTGAATAGAAATATATTAGTTTTAAAATAAGAATTTACCTTTAATTACAATAAAAGGTCTAGAAACGTAAAATAAATAGCTATCAAGAAATATCATTGCAAAACTATGTAGAAAACTGATGATACCAAATCATCAAACAAAAAGAAATAAAATCGACCATCATCCAAATATTCTTTTAGTTTGTTTTCCATATCATTGAAAGATTTTTTTTTTATATTTTTTATTTTTTTACCTGTTAA
>NC_090726.1:168047084-168052084 GCF_036898095.1 Palaemon carinicauda
TCAGGGCCTTTGCTTCCAACCACGGCTTGAGGAGAAGTCGAAGTCTGTTTGGGAGCCGTCTCTTGAGGTCTCTTCGAGCGATGGATGCAGAACGTCTCCAGACTCCCGCGGCATCCTTTAGCTGTGCACGAAGCACCGGGTTTGTCACTGAGGTGAACTGTAGAGAGCCTAGAACTCGTTCCTGCTGGCGTCTTGAGATCCGCTTGGATTTCAGTAGTCGCTTGACAGACCCTGCTATTTCCTTCCTTTTCTTCTGGGGGATGGAAAGGCGGTGTGACTGAAGGTTCCACTGGATTCCTAACCATTGGAACTCCTGAGCTGGAGAGAGGCGAGATTTCTTCACGTTTATCTTGAATCCCAGGTGTTCTAGGTACTGGGTGACTTTGCTGCAGGATTTTAAACAATCCTCGGGCGATGGAGCCCAGACTAGCCAGTCGTCGAGGTAGGCCATCACCTGGACGTCTCGGAGGCGGAGCTGTTGTACTATGGCGTCCGCCAGCTTTGTGAAGATCCGAGGGGCCACATTGAGGCCGAAGGGCATGGCCCTGAAGCCGAGCTTTTCCTTTGGAGTCGAAATCCTAGGTAGGAGGAAGCGTGATGGTTCATTGGAACGTGCCAGTAGGCATCCGCCAGGTCTATGGAGACCGTGTAAGAACCTCGAGGCAGAAGGGTCCTTATCTGTTGAAGAGTCAGCATCTTGAACTTGTCGTTCGCTATGAACTTGTTGAGGGGGGATAAGTCCAGAATGACACTGAGTTTGTCGGAGTCTTTCTTGGGGACGCAAAACAGTCTCCCTTGGAACCTGGTGGACTTTACCCTCCATATCACCTTCTTGTTCAAGAGATCTAGGACATATTCTTCCAGAAGGGGGGTTGATCGTTGGAAGAATTGCTGGAAGGTTGGGGGTGGTTGAGTCTAACTCCAGCCTAGACCTTTCTTGACGATGCTGTGTGCCCAGGGATCGAAGGTCCAACGATCCTGGAATTGGCGGAGTCTTCCTCCCACCGGAAGCACTTCATTGCTTCTGGTGTCCCGAGGGCTTACTGCCTCGGCCGCTAGCTCCCCTTCCTCCTCTACCTCTGGAGGGGCGACGGGATGCGTCTCTGCTCGCACCCCTGTTTGAGCCTCTACCTTTGGGACGAAAGGTAGTTGTCCGTTGCTCAAAGGCAGGGGTGAAAATCGGTGACTGGGACAAGACCGGTTGGGTGACCAACTGAAAGGTCTGTTGTGGCTGAGCAGCCACTTGGGGAGTAGCGGGTCCCGGAAACTGTCGTCGCTGTTGACGTTGCTGGGGGTTTTGCTTGGAGGATTTCCTCTTAGGTTGAGGGCCATCGTCCTGAGAGGATTTCCTCTTTTTTGACATGCCCCACTTATTGAGAAGGTTCCTATTCTCAGTGGCAGCCTTGTCAGTGATCTCTTTCACGAGATCGGAGGGGAAGAGGTGTTTATCCCAGATGTTGGAGGAAATCAGCCTCCGGGGTTCGTGTTTCACAGTGGCACCTGAGAACACGAATTCTCGACAGGCTCTCCGAGCCTTCATGAAGTGGTACAAGTCCTTCACCAGAGTTGCCATGTGGGATTTGGCGAGTACCATGTATTGGTCTGGGACTCTGGTGTCACCAGCCATGACATCAAGTTGTACCTGGTGGGACATGGATGCTGCGAGCCTTTCCTTCGTATCTTGTTACCGACGAAAGAGGTGGTCGTTGAGTTTCGGGAGGTCTTCGTTAAACTGACGTCCGGCTACGTCAGGATCTAGCTTTCCCACCACGAAGGTATGCTGGATATCCTTCCAGTGTCGAGCGTCGGGGGGAGTTACTATGGAGAAGGGTCTGCACTCCTCCAGTGCAGGGCAGGGTTTTCCTTCTTCCACAGCCTTGTGGCACGCAGCGAAGGCCTTTTCCATGAAGGGAAGGACTGCATCGTCGGGTGCGACGTAAGTAGGGTGCTTCTTGCTCAGGGCCGGAAGCTTAGAGCAGGTAAAACCTCTACTTTTAAATGCGGTGGCTAGCATAGCCTGGGCCTTCGAGAGATCGAACACTATCGCCTCCTTGGGTTCGGTCTCTTCTTTAGAGGCAGGTTCAGAACGAAGCCGGACGTAACAGTCCGGGTAAGCCTCAAAATTCGGGAAGAACTCCACATCTTCCAGGGGGACCGTGCCGATCTTATCGCTGATAAAGATCCTGCCGGTCGCGATAACCATATGCTCGGCATACCTCCAAGGGTTGGCATGTAAGCATGCAGGGAGATCCTTAACCGAGATCTTCTTCGGTTCTTTGGACCCTCCCATGGACCTGATGAACTCGTGAGTCTCTTTAAGTCTGTCGTCCATAATGGCTTTAATCATCCGGAACATCTCTTGGGCGGATGGGATGGGTTCCGGGGTAGCGGAGGTAGACGGGAGAGACACTTCCGTCGGTGTAGGAGTAGGGGCGGTGATGGAAGGCGGAGCGACCTCCTGCTCCGACTCGGCGTATTCCACCTGGACCTCTTCATCTTCCGCGCCTTGGGCCATGAGGGTCTTCTCCGTGCCCTCCGAAATATCCGACATGTGTTCGTCGTTCTCGGAATCCAGGCGACACTCGTGCATGGACTGGGCCATGACTACTTCTGGTTCCACCGTGATCTGGAGGATGGGGATCAGGTCTTTGGGTACCACAGAATCAGGGGAGGCCTTTGGGAACAGAAGGGCCCTCATGTCTTCAGGGGCCAGGTATGGTCCAGTGGCGTTCTTTTGGAAGCCACGCACCCACTTGCGTAGCTTATCCCGAGAAGCGTCCCTGACCTCCGCTGAGGGAGGGTTATGAAAGGCATCGACTAGGCGATCCTGGCAGACCATACAGTTCTGCGGGTCCCAGAACTTCAGATCCCCTTTCTTGTTGGCACAAGGGGCGTGGGTCCTACACGCCGTATGCCCGTAGAAGTGCGGGCGCTTCACTGCACAGAAGTCGTGGTCACACTTCATCTGCTCCTCCTGTAAAAGAAAGAGAATATGAGTATGGGGGCGGTCATAAGAATGACTCTTAAACTAAAGTTAAATATTAATCATTAATTTTAACTTGACAATAGGTGTGATGCACAGAGGAAGGGCTGAGATAGGATAGGTACATACTCCGTGTATCTCGCCCGGCTGGTTACCGTAACCTTCATCCATGGACAATCCGAAGTGACCGAAGGCACAGGATAGAATTCAATATAGAATGCCCGTAGGGCAGTGAGAATTCTATTGGAAATTGTCAAGGATATAAGGCTGGGACTGAGGCCACTCAGTTCCAGAATAAGGGACTAGAAGATCCCATAGGGTAACGGTTTCCGGCAACCAGCCGTGCTAAGATACACACAGCATGCTGGAAATCTGTGATATGCAAGAAGACAGCATGATTACTAATAGAACGGTAATAAAATACCGATCCATTCACGTAAACAAGTCATCTGGTTGCAGTGTAGGGCTATCAATATCAGATGATAGCTAGTAGAAGGGGGTGCAAGTCGCCTTGACGCCTCCGGAAGGCTCCGGCAGACCACCGGCACGCCGGAGGCCGCTCCAGCAGAGTTTCTGGCATTAGGGAAGACAATATAGAAGTCAAGAGTAATACCAGGGTGGCAGCCGCCGGCGGGGGAGCGGCGGCTCCGGCAGCCAGAGGTTGCCGGCTTGGTGACAGGAACAAGGATGGTTATAGCAGAACCGGACTGCCGGCGGCGGATGCCGGCACTCCGGGGGCCGGCCGGTGGACGGACGACCAAGCTATGAGGAAGAGGGAAGGCAATCGGCTGAAAGCCGGCGTCAGGCGGCAGTCCCCCGGCACATGGAGGACTGGCGGCCCAGGGGGTAAGGGATAAGTCACCAAGGTAGGAGGTGGGTATCACCGACAGTGGAGGCGGCAAGGGACCGGCACCAGGATAGTGAAAGAGACAGAAGGAGGGATGTAGGGGTCCGGCCACGGACCCCCAGACATCCCACCTGAGTGGGTGTACCCATGATAGAGGCTAACCCTATCACCCAGAAGCAGGGGCCGCAGAGGACCGGGAGCTAAGGTAGCCCAAAGGAGGGCTAGGGGACACCCAAGAGCGGGGGGGGGAAACCCCTGCAGACAGAACGCATCCAGTGGCTAACCCCATAGGACACTATGAAGGGTATATGTACCAGAGCGGACTGCACACAGGAGCTCAAGGTAGCCCTATCACTCCACCCTAAGGAGGAGTTGTAGGACAGGGG
Source organism: Palaemon carinicauda (assembly GCF_036898095.1). Classification (NCBI taxonomy): domain Eukaryota; kingdom Metazoa; phylum Arthropoda; class Malacostraca; order Decapoda; family Palaemonidae; genus Palaemon; species Palaemon carinicauda. The sequence goes on from NC_090726.1 coordinate 168,051,301, forward strand.
ACAGATGGGTATAGACTAACCTAAGTATAGGCTAGGCCATACAAGAGATAGGTGGGGAGGGGAGAAGAGAAGGGTCTTCCGTGGAGGAGATTCTGTACCAGAGCGGCCACTGAGGAAGGGAGGACACTCCCTAGCCTAAGGTAAGGCAGCTTGTCTGAAAACGGTGCATGGGTATCGTTTCAGCAAGGAACAGAAATAACCCCTCCAAAACCTAACCTAGAGCATGGATGTTACATCCTGAACTAGGAAGGATGGAAGACGTATCGCTATTGCAGGAAAGGTCGGAGACCTAGCCCCAGCAATAGAGGAAGGACTAGCCGTTCCTCATTCTCGGACGCAACCCTAAGGGGGGATCATTCCCTTAGGGAGGACAGAGAGGCGATATAATACTCTGATATGAGCTTGATCCCCTTATGTGGTAGGGGGAGCAAGGCTACACAGAGGGGATGCCCTAAGGCAGGGGATGAAGGAAGCATATAGAGGTCCTACTTGTAGGTTAGGTTAGAAAGAAACACTATCTAACCTGTCCCTTTTATGGTCCCTGAAGGCGAAAACACTTGCATCACAGTCAATAGTATTGTAAAATAATGCCACTATCTTCATAAGAAAGCCTAAGATCACTGATAAATATCATGCGTGAACACTGATATAGGCACTCTGGCCTAGGGGCTATAGAAGCCAACTGGTATGGGGTCAGTCGATGACCGATAATAAAGCGTCAAAACACGATATAGAAGTTCCTAGCTATGAAGACTAATTAACTAATAGTATCGATTAGTTAATG
>NC_090726.1:168062084-168067084 GCF_036898095.1 Palaemon carinicauda
GCATATACTGTAGGGAGAAAACTATAGTATAGTATTAGTACAACACTGTGTTTTCTAACACTTTTGTGTTGTCTTGCACAGCCCTTTGGTGTTGCCTTACAGATAAGAAAGTGAGTTCTTTTTTGTCTATTATCCGGTATTTTAAAAATCATATCTTAGGTGTGAGCTCCACCTGTTTCCTCTGGAAATTTTTCATTGGTTACTCTAGGACAGATTAACCATACGATTTTATTATCTGGAAGGCTGCAACAATTGGTTGTGCTGGGAAACACAAGTGTGTGTCTTTCCTTCTGATTAGTTATGCTAAACTGTGCATATCCAGTGATACGTAGTTCACTTGATACTCATGGAAATTTCTTCTCTTTACAGGAGGACCATCCGAAGTGCGGAAGTGTTTTCTGCAACGTCCGCAGTAAGAACTTCTGCGGACATGAGTTATGTAGGAGGCACGCAGCATGCGCTGTCTCCAAGGATGATCTCCGGTATTGGGACCCTCAGGTATGTACCGTGTGCTCTAACCTGATTACTGAGGCTTTTGATTCCCCTAGGACGGCAGAATCAAGGGATTTAGCTAGGGAAAAGCTTTGTGCCTGGGTAAGGGGCTTCCAGAAGAACACCTCTGGACCTTATCTTCCAAGTGAAAAGATGAGGGCTTACCTTTTCCCCAGGGCATCAGCTGATGCAATGATTCCTCGGCCTCAAGAGGAGATCCCCCTAGTTCAGATCCCGGTGGATGCTGAAGTCGCAGTCGCCTTGCAGAACATCCAGTTGGACGACAGGATGTCAGACGTATCCGAGCGTCTGGAGGAAGACCTCCTGGCAGAAGGCCAGGATGAAGATCAAGCCCCAGACATGGTAGAGGAAGAGGCCGACGAGGCGTCGGCTGCTCCGGTTCAGGTCCCTGAACCTATTCCCTCAACATCGTCCGCTCTCCCAGTAGAGCTGGGACAGGCCCTCTCCTCCATTGTTGGAATGATCCAACAAATGCAGAAGGAGAATAATGAGAAGGCGGCTGCAATGGAACTGCAGATGCAAAAACTTGCAGCATCACGTGGGCCCCAGAAAAGGCTCAATGTGAAAGACCTTCCCTTGTGCTCAGATGCTAACCCGTGGAGATATGCTGAGCACATGCCGATGACGATTGGGAAGATCGTCATGTCGGATAAGTTAGGTTCAGTTCCCCTAGAGGAGGTGGAATTCTGGCCCAGCAAAGGGTCATATCCGGACTGTTATGTCCGGTTGAGGAAGGAACCAGCTTTAAAGGAGGAGACAGAGCCGAAGGAGGTCATAGTGATGGACCATGCTAAGGCTCAAGCTTTGCTTTCATCTTCGATGAAAGAGAGGGGCTTCACGAACTCAAAGGTGGCTGCATTGAGTAAGAAGCTCCCTTCCTTTGTGTCCTCTCCTGCTAGAGCCTTCCCCTTTCTGCAGAAAGGGTTTGCGGCTGTGTTAAAAGCAGTCGAGGCTGGCAAGCCTTGCCCCTCCTTGGAGGAGTGTAAACCCTTGTCGCTGGCCCTACCTATGGACTACAAGGACTGGAAGGACGTTCATCTTACCTTCTCAGTCGAGAAGTTGGAGGCTGATATTGCCGGACGTCAGTTCGGTGAGAACCTCCCTAAGCTGTCTGACTTTCTTTTGCGGAGAGAGCTCGAGACAAAAGAAAGACTGGCTGCCTCAATGTTTCTTCAGACCACTCTTGAGACGATGGCAAGTGACCCCAAGGTCCATGAAATGTTCATGGTAGTGGTCAAGACTCATCTGGCCACAGTGACGAAGGATCTTTACAGCTTCGTCAGGGCGAGGAGAGCTTGTAGGGAGTTCGTGTTCACATCGGCTACGGTGAGGCACGAGCCAAGGAAACTAATCTCCTCCAACATTTGGGGCAAAGACCTTTTCCCTAGCGAATTGGTCAAAGAAGTTGTTGATAAGGCCGCCACGGAGAATAGAAACCTTCTCCAGAAGTGGGGCCTGTCTATCAATTGAAAGTCTTCCCCGGATGAGGGTCCTCAACCAAAGAGGAAGACTAAGAGGACTAGGCTACCGTCTCGGCCAGCCAAGCCATTTAGACAGCAACAGCAACAGCAATTGCCGATGCCTTCAGTGTCCCAGATGGTGGCACAAACCCCGACCACATTCCAGTGGGTACCCCAGGCCGTGTCGACACAGTCCCCGGCATTCAACCCAACGTTCGAAGGGCAGTCAACTTCCTTTCGAGCAAAGCCTAGAGGAGCAGCCAGAGGCTCGTCTAGGCGCCCCTCAAGGGGAAGGGGATTCAGGGGTGGTTGCGGTCAGGGAGGCAAGACCTCAGGACAACAGTCCAAGTGAGATGATACCGGTAGGAGGGAGACTTCAGAATTTTCGGGATCGGTGGACCTTCGATCCCTGGGCCCACAGCCTACTCAAGAATGGACTGGGCTGGAGCTGGTACAGCACTCCACCCCCGTGCCCTCGGTTTTTCCAACACTCCACCCCCGTTCTGGAGGAGTACATCCAAGATCTGTTGGAGAAAAAAGTGATCCGAAGGGTAAAGTCCATCAAATTCCAAGGGAGGCTGTTTTGTGTTCCCAAGAAGGACTCGGAAAAACTCAGAGTCATTCTGGACTTGTCGCCACTCAACAAGTTCATAGTGAACTGCAAGTTCAAGATGCTAACACTGCAACACAAAAGGACCTTACTGCCCAAGAGGGCATTTACCGTCTCCATAGATTTGTCAGACGCCTATTGGCAGGTTCGAATCAATCGTCGACTCTCCCCCTACCTAGGGTTCAAGCTACAACGAAGACTATACGCCTTCAGAGCCATGTCATTCGGGCTAAATATAGCCCCAAGGATCTTCACGAAGCTTGCGAGCGTAGCTCTCAAACAATTACGCCTAAAGGGAATTCAGGTAGTAGCCTACCTGGACGACTGGCTGGTGTGGGCAGCATCCAAGACAGAATACTTGCAAGCTTCCCTGTATGTGATCCAGTTCCTAGAGTATCTAGGCTTCAAGATCAACAGAAAAAAGTCTCGTCTTTCTCCATCTCAAAAGTTCCAGTGGTTGAGAATCCACTGGGACCTAATGTCACACCAATTCTCCATCCCGGCGAAGAAAAGGAAGGAGATAGCTGGTTCTGTCAAGAGACCTCTAGATTCCGAAAGGATATCAAGACGCGAACAGGAGAGAGTACTGGGTTCTCTCCAGTTTGCTTCGGTAACAGACCCGGTGCTAAGAGCATAGCTAAAGGATGCAACTGGAGTTTGGAGAAGTTATGCATCAAACGCGCTAAGAGATCTGAGAAGACCAGTTCCGCTTCGTCTACGTACTCTTCTCAGGCCTTGGTCCCAAGCCAGACATCTAAAGAAGTCGGTACTTCTTCAGCCACCTCCCCCGCCGATGACGATTCACACAGACGCCTCGAAGGAGGGGTGGGGAGGTCACTCTCATCGGAAAAAGGCCCAAGGGACTTGGTCCAATCTATTCAAGACCTTTCACATAAACTTTCTAGAAGCTATGGCAGTGCTACTTACCTTAAAGAAAGTCTCCCCGCGTCACTCGATCCACATAAGGTTGGTGCTGGACAGCGAGGTAGTTGTGAGATGCTTGAATCGACAAGGATCAAGGTCACCACCTCTCAACCAGGTGATGTTGGCCATCATCCGATTGGCGGAAAAGAAGAAGTGGTACCTGTCGGCAGTTCACCTTCAAGGAGTCCGCAATGTGACAGCGGACGCTCTATCCAGGTTCACACCGATAGAGTCGGAATGGTCCCTAGACGCAGGATCGTTCTCCTTCATCTTGAGTCAAGTCCCAGAACTGCAGATAGACCTCTTTGCGACGAAAGACAACAAGAAGTTGCCCCTGTACGTGTCCCCGTACGAGGACCCCTTGGCGGAAGTAGTGGACGCGATGTCCCTCGACTGGAACAGATGGTCCAGGATTTATCTGTTCCCTCCTCACAACCTTCTGTTGAGGGTCCTCAACAAACTGAGATCCTTCAAGGGAGTAGCGGCAATAGTGGCCCACAAGTGGCCGAACAGCGTGTGGTTCCCCCTGGCATTGGAACTACGGTTGAAGTTTCTACCGCTACCAGATCCAGTTCTGACCCAGCGAGTCCAGAAGTCGACTATCTGAGCTTCATTACAGAAAACCCGGACCCTGCCTCTCATGATTTTCTCTCCCTAGCGGTGAGAAAGTGTTTCGGGATTTCGAAAGCCAGCATAGACTTCCTAGAGGAATATAAGTGCAAATCTACTAGAAGGCAATATGAGTCATCTTGGAGAAAATGGGTGGCCTTTGTCAAGGCGAAGAATCCGCAGGAGATCTCGACGGACTTCTGCTTATCTTTCTTCATCCACCTCCATGGTCAAGGGTTGGCAGCTAACACGATTTCGGTGTGTAAGTCTGCTTTGACAAGACCCATTCCATATGCCTTCCAGGTCGACCTCGCTAACGAGATCTTTAATAAAGTTCCGAAAGCCTGCGCTAGGCTCAGACCTTCAGCACCTCCAAAGCCCATTTCATGGTCTTTAGATAAAGTTCTTCATTTCGCTTCACTGTTGAACAATGAGGAGTGTGCGTTAAAGGATTTGACCCAAAAAGTTATTTTCCTATTTGCACTCACGTCCGGGGCCAGGGTTAGTGAGATTGTAGCCCTCTCGAGAGAGGAAGGTCGAGTTCAGTTCCTGGATGGGGGAGAACTGAACCTGTTTCCGGATCCTACGTTTCTCGCCAAGAACGAGTTACCCACCAACAGGTGGGGTCCCTGGAGAATCTGCCCTCTGAAAGAAGATGCATCTCTATGTCCAGTAGAATGCCTAAAGGTCTATCTTCGTAGAACTTGAGACTCCAAGGGTGGTCAACTATTCAGGGGAGAAACGTCAGGCTCATGTTTATCACTGAAACAACTCAGGGCGAAAATCACATATTTTATTCGCAGAGCGGATCCTGACAGTCCACCGCAGGTCACGATCCGAGGAAAGTTGCCTCATCCTTAAATTTCTTTAATTGTATGGATTTT
>NC_090726.1:168072084-168074584 GCF_036898095.1 Palaemon carinicauda
AATGTCGACGTGAAAGTGTGCGAAACAACACTGAGGTTGAGGAAAGGTGCCCACTCCTGAATCCGTGTGTCGATATACTTTGGAAGTTTGGCAAGAAGTACAGGCGCGGACCCAATCCTTAGCATCCTTAGAAATGCCGTGCCAAATGAACTTTGCCTTCAGCAGCTGTGCAGTAGAACGGCACGAGGGATGTGAAAAGCCGTGAATGAAATCAAACACCTGCCGTCGCATGGGAGCAGGAATTCAAGGTCATGGTCTACCAGTACTGACGTCACAGAGGAGGGTGGTGTTGGAGTCTTCGAGGATAAAGTCTTCCAAACGGAGGGACGTGCAGGATGTCCTACATGCTTGATACTCTGGATCCTGTCGTTGGGCTTCAGCCAGGGCATTGTAAACCAATACCAGTTGAACGACAGCCAACGTGTTTCTTGACTGGGCATCGGCAATGGGATTCATTTTCCCAGGGATGTATTGAAGGGTGCAATTGTATTTAGCCACGGCAGAGAGATGTCGGCGTTGACGGACGGACCAGGCGTCAGACTGTCGAGTGAAGGCGTGCACCCGAGGCATGTGGTTTGTGCAAATGACGAAGGGCGTACCTTCTAAGAAATGGCAAAAGTGACGGACAGCCAAGTGCACCGCCAGCAATTCTCGATCGAAGGTAGAATAACCCGATTCTGCCTTGGACAGTTTTCTGCTGAAGAAGGCCAATGGGCAGGGAGAGCCGTTGACCACCTGCTCGAGTACTGCACCAATAGCGACGTCGCTGGCATCGGTGGAGAGAAGGAGAGGGGCGTGTGGGATAGGAAAAGTGAGAGCTGCAGCAGTTGATAGGGCCTTCTTTACATTGCAAAAGGCTGCTTCTTGAAGGGGACCCCACTTCAGGTCCTTTGGCTTGCCCTTGGGGGAGGCTTAGAGGGGAGCAAGAGTGGCGGCAATGGATGGCAGAAAACGGTGATAATAGTTGATCATGCCCAAGAATTCCTGCAGAGCTTTGATGGTGGAGGGCGCGGGGAAGTTCTGAACGGCTGCTACCTTCTCAGGGAGGGGATGGACTCCTTCAGGAGTGATGCGGTGCCCTAAGAACGACACTTCGTTGGCGCCAAAGGTACACTTGTCGTACCGGACTACATGGCCGTTTTGTTGCAGGCGGTCGAGCACGATGCGCAGGTGACGGAGGTGTTCCTCTTTTGAGGAGGAGAACACAAGTATGTCGTCCACATAACATACCCAGAAAGGGAGGTCCCCTAAGATGCCATCTATGAGACGTTGAAACGTGACCCCAGCATTAGAAAGGCCAAAACAGGAGTAATTGAAGGTGTATGTACCAAACGGAGTGTTGATGGCGGTCTTGGGATGTCTTCTGTGTTCATAGGCACCTGATAATACCCCTTCAAGAGGTCGATCATAGAGAAAACCTTCGCTTTGTGCAGATAGGAGGTCACGTCGGCAATGTTTGGGAGGGGGTATGTTCAGGCGCCTGTAATCCCCGCATGTACGGAGGGAGCCGTTTTCCTTCAGAACGATGTGACGACCTTGGGATGGAGGACTGTTGGCAAAGGCCCATTTCCCCCATTTCGGCGAACATCTGTTTGGCGTCTGCCATTCGTTCCGGTGCCAAACGTCTGAATTTTGCGAAGACTGGGGGTCCCGTCGTCTTGATATGGTGATAAATATCGTGCTTGGCAGGAACCGTGGGCATTTGGCGAAGTTCTGGACGGAAAACTTCCAGGTACAACGTGAGGAGGTGGGCGTAGGCATCCCTGGGTACACTGATGTGGAGAGCAAGGTTAGAGGGGGCGGGTTAAAGAGGTGTCGACAAGTACGAGTCTGAGTTGACCAATCGTCGGTGGGCGACTTCGACCAGAAGGTGGAAATGAGAGAGGAAATTCGCACCGAGGATTGGCAATGTGACGTCAGCAACGAGAAACTTCCAATTGAATTTACAGTTTCCGAATGATAATGTGAGGTTCTCATAACCGTAGGTGGGTATCGCAGATCCGTTGGCAGCTACCAAGCGGACGTCGGCAGATGTAGACAGCCTACGTCATGCCTTGAAGAGTTTCCTTGGCAGAAGAGAACGACAAGCACCCGTGTCTAACAAAAATCGCATGCCCGTTCCTGCATCCTGTAAAAAGAAAAAATTAGAAACACGGGATGCCACCGCCGCGAGCGATGGCCTACTTACACGGATTTTGGCCACTGATAATCCTTGGCACATTTCTTTGCGGTAGCCCCGAATCTGAAGTGGTAGAAGCAAAACTGCGGCGGATGGGATTTAGTAAGTGGCTGTAGAAGTCGTTCGTTGTGGCGCAAGCGATTGGTGGGTGGTGGGCGGCTTTGTCGCTGCTTTGGCACGTCACGGGGTAGGCGTGTATGTCCTACGCCATTCATGTCAGCTTTGGTTGACGTTGAATAGGCATCCTCTTAGTCAGGGGTGGAGGCGTTGATGGAGGTCTTGAAGTGGCTGTCCATAAGGGCGTCGGCTTTGGTCATCAAG
>NC_090726.1:168084584-168107084 GCF_036898095.1 Palaemon carinicauda
TCTTAAGAATCCGAATACATACTAATGTGTATTATCATATCTCCTCAAGAAAATGAATGAAATTTCCTTTGGAATTCTCCTTGAACACAATAACCTCATCTGCCTTTACTTCACTTAGCCCCTATCCTCTGTCTCCTTGTCATTCCATTGTCTCTGTTCTCCCTCTTCAAAAAACAAGGAGTTTTCAGGGTAAAGATCTGTGCCTGAATGGGGAAAAAAAAGGAGCGGAAAAAGAAAGAGACGCTGCTGTGAATGTATTATAAAATTATTTGTTAATTCTCTAAGCAGGTTCCTTGGTACAGTGCGTAAGGTTTAAGAATATTTTCCATAAGGTTTCTTTTTACGGAAAATACATGATATCGGCACCATAAGAAGCAATATATATATATATATATATATATATATATATATATATATATATATATATATATATATATATATATATATATATATATATATATATATTTATATATATATATATATATATATATATATATATATATATATATGTATATATATACATATATATATATATATTTATATAAATATATATATATATATATGTATATATATATATATATATATATATATATATATATATATATATATATATATATATATATATATATATATATATCTAACCTGAAAAAACTAAAGATAAAAGATGAAAATATAGCATTTCTATTATATTAATGCTATTCATTATAGAATTGTATGAATATATGTCGGTGATTTTTAGATGTTCTAAAATTTTAAATCTTTTTTTTTTTTACATCTTTGAAAAGATTAAGAATGAACACTGTCCCCAATGAAAGTCATGTAAACTGAGCAATAACTTTTGTGAGTCGCATTATCTGATTGTAACAGTAAATTAGAAGATAGTAGAAAAATAACTTGAATTGCCTTACTTTTAATGATATTGGAAAGATATTGTTTCCCAAGGTACATGATTCACACCCCCTAGAATCAATGCTTTCCTGGATGTAATATTTCTCTATACTTCACGTCACATGCATATTGACTATTCGAACGTTCTTCAATATTATGCCTTAGAAATAATGTGGCCTATAGTTAAGTTTTACTATATGGAAACATAATGTATAGAAAAAACGATAGTTTTATAAATCAAAGAGCACGTAAAGTCAGGGAGCTATGATTTCACAACATAAATTTTCTGAGTGAAGCACCAATATACCTACGCTAGTAAATGCTCAAATCTTAATCCTCAAATGCTCGTAACAGGGCACATCCAGGAAAGAAGCTCAGAACATTATAGAATCATTAACAAATGAGAAAATCATTGAGAAGGACTTTGTGGGAATTCCAAGTCGGTAAAAAGAGTGTGTAGTAAAATCTTCCAAAAAAACACTCATGAATGTGAATCTTCCTGCTATGGAATATTGACAAAAAATAAAAAAAAAATAAATCAGAAGAATTATATATTTTTTCGTTCATGAAATATTACTAAATATTGGTATTAACCTCAACAATTCCTAAGGCAGCCTAAAATAAAAATATCTACTTATTTCAGCTACACGTCAAAAATATCCAATAGCAGTATTATCTCTAAAAAAATTCAAAACAAAAAGACATCGCCCTAGTATCTATAAATATTCCGAATGACTTAAATCCTATCAATCATCTTTGAGCTAATTTGAAATCAGTTATAATTTCAAAAAAAAAAGGAAAAAAAAAAGCAAGAATTATTTGTCTAAAAAAAGAAAAGTGAGTTAAGCTTCCCGAAAAATGAGCGCAATATTCTCCATTTCCTATTGACTGCTTGTCAGGCTTAAAATCAAAGAGAAACTATTCCAAAAAATAAAAGGACTCTAATCGCGATGAAATGAGTTGCCTCATATACCTTCTAAAAAAAACATACAGTACAGTGATTGATGTAGCTTTCAACAGCACACAACAGTCTCTCTCTCTCTCTCTCTCTCTCTCTCTCTCTCTCTCTCTCTCTCCTTCTCTCTTTCTCTCTCTCTCTCTCTCTCTCTCTCTCTCTCTCTCTCTCTCTTTATGTAACGTAAACACAATAAATGAAGTATTTTCTTTCATTTATGAAAAAAAAAATTCAACATTGGTTGGAATACGAAAGGGATTGCGACATTAATGTTAACAGATTATAGTTAATCCAATGTAACCATATTTTCAATTTTATTTTTCAAAATATTCATCCGCAATGTTTCATGAAATGAAATAATTATTCCATTTCTGAAAATCAATTGTTAAGTAATTGAATAGATTATTGAAAACAAATATATTCCTTCATTAAAATTGAACACAAAATAAAGGAATAATTGGATGAACGTCAAATGCTATTTAATTTTGTTTGATGACCTGATAACGTCTGATATATCCACGTTAAAAGTTTAATTGACGGAAATATTTAGTCTTTTAGTGAACATGATCCTGCTTTGTATACATTCTCTCAGTGATTAATGATCGATACCTATCTCTCTTTATTTCATTCCTTCGAAATTTGGAAGTTTAAACGAGTATTGGGAGTAAGCGACTGTGTTCAGTTGTTGTTTTCTTGATATCATTATCCTATGCTTTTAAATATAAATCTCAAGAAAAAGTGATTTGATAACCAATGTATGGGAGGATATAGATGATATGGAGTCACGTTGTTGAATAGAAATCAGCTGTAGTTTATTTTGAAAATAGGGTTTAATGGTTGATCCAGGTATGTTTGATTTACAACATAGAATTTCAATAAACATCAAAATGGTCAAGACAAAAAAAAAATCTAATATATAATCTATTTTTAGAGAAGTGACATAACTTTCATTCTAATACCAAAATAAGTTGATTTATTACCCAGTGAATGAATTATTTATTCAACTCCACAAGTAATTTATGTTAAAGTTTTTTCCATGTATATGGAATAATATATACTTCAGAAGAATGAATATAGAAGAGAATACAATTACATAACCTGAAATACCGGTTCAGGTATATCAGGTAGGGTATGTTTTGGCACAGCCCTTTTGGCGTGGCCTTTTAGGCAAGGCTGTTTTCGCGGCTAGCTGATTTGTCAGTATCCTATTTGGTGACGGCCGTTTTGGTGTTAAGAAAAAAAAAACAGGTTTTTATTTATAAATCTTATCCTATTTATAAATATTATTTTTTTATATATAAATCTGTCTGTATGGATGGACAAAATTAAAATATATCAGTTATAAATTAAAATATGATTGACATATTTTGGTATAGGAAAACTAGCTCTCTCCTCTTTTTCCTCTTTGTTCGGGCTCTTGTGTTCCTGCAAACGAACGACGTCTGAGGTGACTGTCTGTGTCAGTCCTTAGCCTGTCGCAAGTGTTTTGTTATTTTACAAAATTTTTATATATACAATTACTAAAAAATTTCATTTCATCCATATGACAGCTGAGATGGTATTAACGAAACGTGGCAAAGAATACTTTGCTCATAGCTGACTCTTATACGTCTTTGACAAAACAATCAAAGCTTGCAGAGTTAAGATATTGGCGTTGTGAGCAGAACATTTGGTGTAAAGCAGGGCTCCATACTATAGAAGGAGAGGTGGCGAGAGAGCTGAACAACCTTTCGCACATGGCCCGTGTTGCACAACCCGAGGCTGCACTTGTGAAAACTAGAATATAAAAAAAAAGAGCAGAGCAAACCTTTGAATCACCAACTGTAGTTATTAAAGAATGTTTGATTTACATACCCCAATCTGCTTTTGGGAAAATAACACATAATTCAGTAATGACTTAAAACAATGGCTGTGATAAAATATATGTCCCTCAACCGAAAGTAAGTTTACTTAGGGAGCGTTCCTCATAATTACCAAAATAACTACATGAATTTATGTTACTTTGTTATCTAGTTTTTCATTGTATATTTTTAAATTTTTATGATATTGTTTTACTTTTCGAAAAATGTATAAAAGTTTTGAATGGTTATGAGCTTAAAAACAAATTATATTTAATGTTTGGCTGGCACCAAATCAGATGGCGGTCAAACGGCCGTGCCTAGCGGTCATGTTGGACTCAAATGGCACTGCCCAACTGTCACATGGGGCCCAAAGAGTCATGCCCCAAATGACTGCACACAAACGGCCGCGTCCAATTGTCCCATTCCGAGGTATATCAATACTCTTTCTGGTAAATAGCTAGGCAAATACATTTCAATGAATCCACATTAAAAATAATAACACAAGTCTCCACTATTTTACTGAAATCACTTCACGCTATTGGAATAGGCTATTATCATTAGAAACTATTGATTACGTTTAACGAGGCAAATGACATCATGCGGCTAAAATCGCCAAATAATTTATATAATTTGATATAACGACCCTATGCCTAGCGTAGGCATTTTTTTTTTTTCATTTCATATTATCATTCATAGAAATTGACTGAAATATAAATGATAATGATGCACACATCATACATGAGACTTATCAAGGAGAAAGACATGTCTCATGAAATATGAGACACAACATCCATTCTCTGAAATTTGCATTGCGTATATCAACATAAGTATGTAATTCCTGACATTTAATTAAACCATTCGTAAACCCCGGGTTCCCTTCGAACCATATCCCGATGAACGTTTCTTCCTGCAGGAGAAATCTGTCTTCAATCGAAAAAATCAAAGTCTGGGATGCGAAACGGAAAGCTGTATCCCGGACTCGTGCATAGTAGTCAAAGGAAATCGATTAATAGACCCAAGTAATAAATGAATAGAATAGAGAAACTGGAGAAGAGAAAATATGAAAAGAAAAGTAAAACTGTTTTCAGAGGAGAGGGAAAGATTGTTGGGAGAAAATAAAATTGAGCAAAAAACGAATTCTTTATATGTATGTTGTCCAGTTTTATGTTTAGCTAATCTATTCATTATGAAAATCTCTTCATAATTATTAGGTTCATTCTTTCGTGGATTTTGAGATTCCAAGTTTTATTTTTTTTTTTTTTTTATTAAAGGATGTTTTTTTTAGAGGCTGATAATATTTTCCAGTGAACATGTGACCTCATAGATGATTCTTATTTTCCACAAATACATTTCTTGGGCCTGGAATGAGTTTTTTAGACTAAAATCAACATACTTTTGAAACAAGATATTCAACATATAAACTTTTGTTTGCTTCTATGTATAAAAAAGACTCGATCCCATGGAAGGTGGCCATTATTATTTTTTTTTTCCTGAAATTAAGACTTCCAATGTCTGGAGTCGATTCAAATACAATGATTATAATGTAATCATCCCTTTAATAATGCACACGCAGTAACTTAACATTGTTTCATTCCAAAAATGTAATTTATTGTATCATAATTCCAAATTGATAATATTTTGATTTCTTCATCTTTTAAATCACACATGAAGTACCACTGACATCCTTATTGTTTTTTGACTTGATATTCATAAAGACTTATAATTATTATCCTTTTTTAGTCCTATTTGTTCTTATACTGCTTCAATTTCTGGAGAAAAAAAATTCTCTTCCTAAACAGTTGGAATATGGCAATTTATAAGCAGGAAAATAATTAATCTCGGATGGTGAATTATGCATTGTACCAACCGTGTGTCACACAATTGTACATAATTCCTTTTGTATATATTATGCTTGTATCTTCGCTCTTCCCTCGCACTAAAACGAACATGAAAATTCATGTCTGCTGTTTTCCTCTGTAACATTGTCATTTCCTCGAACATGTATTTTCCTGTTGCCTTGAGGTTTTGTATAGAAAGGAGAGTGTTCTTTAATATAGTACTCAGTTGATTGCTTCCTGTCTTTGAGTCACAACCTAATTCCTCCTTCATCACATTGGTGACCCCGGAGTGACCCGCTCCTCCCGCCTCACCCCCCCCCCCCCCTCCATCTCTCACCGTTACTATGATGCCGTTAACGCATACCTTCTGCAGCAGTGCTCGCCGTCGCCAGCCGCCCGTATAGCAACGCCTTTTCAGCTCTCTCAACAACCGTTGGGGGACCAAAGGGCTTCGCTCACCCTCGGGAAAATGACCAGTATCACTCGCCTGCAACCTGCCGCAGACAGCTCTCCTCGTGAGGTGAACCTACTTCGTGCCCTTATGGACAGCCACTTTATGACCTTCAAAACCTCCATCAACGACTCCACTCGTGACAAAGAGGACACCTATTCAACTTCAACCGAAGCTGACGTGAATGCTGTAGGATATACACGCCTATGAATGCCGTAGGACATACACGCCTATGAACGCCGTAGGCCTATGAATGCCGTAGGACACGCCTATGAATGCCGTAGGACACACGTCTATGAATGCCGTAGGACTATAAATGCCGTAGGACACACTCGCCTATGAATGCCGTAGGACACACACGCCTATGAATGCCATAGGACACACTCGCCTACCCCGTGACGAGCCGGAGCGACAACACAGTCACCCATCATCCACCACTCGCTCGCACCCCGACCATCGACTTCTACAGCCACTCACTGCCGCTAATCGGCGCAGTTTTTACTACTACCTCTCCAGATTCAGGGCACCTATTTAACATGTTCAGTATGTCATTTTTAGAGGGGGAGCCATGTACCAACCGTTAGTCACAACATTGTACATAATTCCTTTTGTATATATTATGTTTGTATCTTCGCTCTTCCCTCGCACTAAAACGAACATGAAAATTCATGTCTGCTGTTTTCCTCTGTAACATTGTCATTTCCTTGAACATGTATTTTCCTGTTCCCTTGAGGTTTTGTATATAAAGGAGAGTGTTCTTTAATATAGTACTCAGTTGATTGCTTCTTGCCTTTGAGTCACAACCTAATCCCTCCTTCGTCACAGCATCGTCCATTAGCCTTTGCATTAAGGATGCAGAGAATTGAATAATGCAAGACCACGATTAACAAATACGTAATGGACGCTAAAGGGACTGAGAGAAAGGAAACGTTAAGTATATTACTGAGGATGGATTAGAGAGCAAGAAAGTTTGTAAGACGAAAAGCTAACAAAAATACTGGAATGCTAGACAGAATGTGTTGAATAGGTAAATACTATACTATTTTCCCTTTCACGTAATACATTACAGTTCTGGTAAACAGAAATGCTCAGGGAAGTACCTGGGCTCAAAGAGAAATTCAAGAAGATATTTAGACCATAGAAATCAGTGAATAATTTTTCTACAATATATCACAGAGCGTTCATCCATGAAAACGTCAAACAGAACCAAATAAGCTATCATTTAAAACTACCTGAGATAAGACTGATTTGAAGATAATTGTAAGGCATGTAGAATTACAGTAAGTTGGATTTTTTTTCTTTTTTTGTCTTCTTTTTTTGGCTTCGCTTGAAAAATTCAAATAATTCAAAGCATATGCCAAGTATAAAACAAAAATTACCTAGGAAGGAAGTGATACAATAAATTTTTGTAATACGACCTAATAAAGAGGAAAACATGTATATTTTAATCAAGTTATATGTATATAATAATTTGTACTCCAAATAACAAATAAAAACCCTATGATGGCATATCTCTCTCTCTCCCTCTCTCTCTCTCTCTCTCTCTCTCTCTCTCTCTCTCTCTCTCTCTCTCTCTCTCTCTCTCTCTCTCCAATTTTCTCATTTCCAGAGAGCCCCGAGGATACGGTTAGGATTACTATTAAGAAAGAGATTTAAAGTTTCCCTACCTCATTCTTTTTCACCTTTATTTTGCGGAGACTGTTTCTCCTAATCTTCGCTTGGGATTTCAAGAGATTTTTCCATATTACCATTTCTCATGTAGCGTTGTGTAAACATGTATTTCTCGGCGTCCTTGTGTTTTTAAAGTCATTTTTTTCTTTGTTTTTATTTCAACAGGTTTGCTAAATATGTTTGGTTTATTGAACTTAAATTGTATATATATATATATATATATATATATATATATATATATATATATATATATATATATATATATATATATATATATATATATACATATATATATTGTATATAATTTTGTCTCTATGTGATGTTATTAATAACTAAGTTATAAGATATGACTATAAGCTTTTTTTGAGTATACACAGAAATAATTATCAAAACAAGGATGCTCAGACCACTCAGTAACTATCATTTCAGTTACCTATTTTTTTTCTATTACATTCCTAGAAATAAATATGATAGGTAGACTGGTAATACTATTTTCTGACATCAAAAAAAAACATGTGAGGTAAAAAATAAATCGTGTTCTACTTTCAAAATTGGCTTAAGGTCATATATATATCTATTTCTTCAGCTGAGCAATATTTCTGACTCTTGTATCGTGAAGAGAAGGAGAAACGAGGACGCAGCTCTTCGTTTACGGAAACTACAAAGAAGGGAAGGATACTCTAAAGCATTTTATAAGAAGAGGAGCTTATAATGTGACCAGTGTTTGATATCAAGTGCGTTTCGAAGATGCTTGGAAAAAGTAAACCACTCACTTTCTCATACTGCAAAGAAAGGCAGTTCCAAAGTGAGGAGTCAAAACAGTTGAGAAATTTTATTACTGGAACAAATAAAGGCTAAATTTGTTAAAGCTCCTTCTGTACAACTATCATTATTCATCCTCTGAATTCACTATTTTCCCTTCCACACACACACACACATAGAGAGAGAGAGAGAGAGAGAGAGAGAGAGAGAGAGAGAGAGAGAGAGAGAGAGAGAGAGAGAGAGAGAGAGAGAGAGAAAGAGAGAGAGAGAGAGATTGTGGTGTTAGCCTTCTATATACAAACGGAATTTAATTTCATTTTGCATTTCTGTTTTACAATGGGTACAGTAGAATGATTAGTATAGCCTACCAAGGGTTTATATTTCATTCGTAATATAATGGACGAATTCATAAATAGTATTAACTTATTGCTAATGAAATTTGTCCAAAACATGTGATTTTTTTTTATCCTCTACTCATTTGAACCACTATTTTATATCTTTAGGATATCACAATTTCTCATAATCAAAATCTAAGTGTTTTCTTAACAACAAAAAGCAACTTCATTGTTAGGAGTAGGAACATGAAACATCCAAATAATGATATCATGAAACCTAATGTAATCTAAATTTTAGTTTTAGATATGTTACAAACACCACGCATCTCGATTGAAACACTTCTTGTGAGTTCAAAATATTTGGTATCATGATTCCTCAACTATGACTAATTTGGATTCTGTGATGATATGAGCACAAGTAGATATTCTCATGTTTTATGTTTATGATGTTTGATTTCCACAATAATTTACAGATGCTTACCATGTATGCTACTGTGTTTAAGATCATACAATGGAAGTAAGTGCATAGTTTCAGGTCCATCTTTCAGTAATTTTATTCACAATTAACACAAAATTCTTCGCTTTCAATCAATTGAAAAGTAATTTTTTGATGAGATGAATTTTATTGTCTACTAGTTTCAGAACGTTTTATTATTTTTTTTTTTTTTTTTTTTTTTTTTTGCGTTTTAACCTCCAAAATCATTATCTTGGCTGGGGAAAAAATAAGTAAATAAAATAAAGTAACACCAAAATGTAAAATTACATGACGAGAACTTTGGAAGTCGATTAATTGAAGAGGAAGTAAAATTGACCTAGCTTTAAAGGATGGCAGAAAAAGAACAGAGGATAAACTCCCGAACGGAAGTCAAGGTACAGGTAAAAGATAAAGCATTACCTATGAAATAAACAGTAAACCAGACGACGGAACGCAGTAAGAGTGAAAGACCTCAGTAAACTTGGTCTCTCTCTCTCTCTCTCTCTCTCTCTCTCTCTCTCTCTCTCTCTCTCAATGCCAGCATACCTCTCTCATCTCACTTTGACTAAAGGGAGGTTAACAAAAGCTTGCACAGAGATGTTTGCAGTGCAAATGTAATCAGGGAAGCGATAAAGGAGGCGTTTCCTGCGATCTGGAGGATACCTAATGAACAAAGGACCGCGGTAACGCAGCCAAAAGGCCAAAACGATTGGTGCGTTCATTTACGGCCACCTACTATGCATTTCAGGCAAAAAATAGTGTGTTTTTCTTTAATATCTTTAATATCTGCCATACTAATTACTTGATGAGAATGATACTTTGACACAGAACCCTATTGACCTCCCCCTAATTTTTGATACTTTAATGCACCGACATTTACTCTTGTCATAATAAAGCCCAAGTCACGTGAATTGGGTAAGTAGGTAAATCAATTCGAATGCCTAAACTCCTCCCTCGTCCCTCCCCTCTCCCTTTCTCCCTCTGTTTAGCTCCTCCTCCTATCCCTCCAGAAACCCTTTCTCCTAGTCTCTCCGGTGTCGCTTACTATACCCTTTCTGTAACCTGTTATATTTGTTAATAACTGATAAAATTGATATGTTGCATCCGTGTTATAATTCTTATTAACATTTTATGATATTGTTGTATTTTGTCAGGGTATATAAGGAGTTTATTGCCTATAGCCTATTTATCCAACTTTATGAAACTGCCCTGAGGGCTTCAGTTATCTGTGTTTACATTATGAAACACACGTTTTCTAAAGGCTGGATTGATGGGCCTTATCCTCATTGAAAGGCTTGTGGGGAATAAACAGAAGCTGTAGAATACAAACAGTATTATGCTGTGACACAAATGATTATAGTATTTAAAGGTATCATGAAAAATCTACAAACTACATAGTTTGTTGGATTGATATTTCACAACTACAGTCACACACACACATACACGCATATATATATATATATATATATATATATATATATATATATATATATATATATATATATATATATACATATATATATAAATATCACCCACGAAATGCATTTAATACCGAATTCTATCTTGGGAAATACATATCCACTTGGAATTCATTTTATGGTAACAGCTTCTGGCCGGGTGGTGATTCGAACCACCACCTGTACGGCTAGAAACTATGCTTGGCAGGGACCCTACCGACTCAGCTATCAAGAGTCGGTAGGGTCCCTGCCAAGCATAGTTTCTAGCCGTACAGGTGGTGGTTCGAATCACCACCCGGCCAGAAGCTGTTACCATAAAATGAATTCCAAGTGGATATGTATTTCCCAAGATAGAATTCGGTATTAAATGCATTTCGTGGGTGATATTTACATTAATTAAAATCACGTGTGCTTGTGATATATGTTCATACATATATATATATGCGTAAAAATCACAGGAAAACGTGATGCTCAGGTGCAGAAGAACCACTGTGGTTCTTCTCCATATATATATATATATATATATATATATATATATATATATATAATATATATATATATATATATATATATATATATTTATATATATATATATATATGTATATATATATATATATATATATATATATATATATATATATATATATATATATATATATTTACACACATACATATATATTTATATATATATATATATATATATATATATATATATATATATATATATATATATATATATATATATGTACATGTATAAATATATATAATATATATATATATATATATATATATATATATATATATATAAATAAATATATATATATGTATATATATATATATATATATATATATATATATATATATATATATATATATATACATATATAAATGTGTGTGTACATATATAAGGAGTAAATTTATGTGAAATATTAAGATTTACTTATTCATTGATATGTTTGTGTTTCTTATGTCACATTGTGTTATTGTGTGTCCAACAAACCTGAAGCTTCTCCTACCTTTTAAGACTAATCCTTAGTTTATTGTTCGCTTGTTCCTTTCTGTATATGGAATGGAGACGTACTGTAAATGCAAATCTGATTTTACTAGTGCAAATTAACATGCTAGTCATGAGTATAATTGGAAAACCTCCTCAGTAAAACAAACACTGAGACAACAAACTGCCTAGGCACAAACCATAACAGATACCCAAATTATGATTGTTAATGGTAAAGTAAGCAAATACATCGTGAAAATTTTCGATCAGCTTATGTAACACTTGATTACATTTGCTCTACCTTTCAAAGGGGGTAAAGCCCATCATTGATGCCTTTGTTAATCGTGTTTCAATATGTCAACACAGTTGAAGGAAGCCCTCAGGGCAGGTTCATTAATTTGGATGAAATACAACAATGTCATGAAATGTTAATAAGAATTATAATAAGGATCCAACATATCAATTCTATCAATTATCAACAAATATAACAGGTTACAGAAAAGGTAGAGTAAGCGACACCAGAGAGACTAGGAGAGGGGTTACAGGAGGGATAGGAGGAGGGTCTAGACAGGGGGAGGAAAGGAGAGGGGAGGGACAGGGGATGGTAGGCATTCCAATTGCTTCACCTACTTACCCGATTCACGTGACTTGGGCTTTATTATGACAGGAGTAAATGCCTTAATTAACGAGATTTTCCGGTGCAATAAAGTATCAAAAATTATGGGGAGGTCTATAGAGTGCTGTGTCAAAGTACCATTCTGATCAAGTAATTAGTATGGGAGCTATTTACGAAAAACACTATTTTTTTGACTGAAATGCATAGGAATCGTTTCATGCTTCTTTTGATGTTGGGGAAAACTAATTTCTTCCAGGAAGGGACATATAATTAGGATATAAAAATGAAATCGTTTTTCAATATATATATTTTAGAATTATAGATATAAAAAAGACAAACAAATAAAACCGTTAATAATATTGTTTTTTTCTTCTTCTATACTAAAAAATACTTCTCCTTTAAAAAAAAAAGTTTAAGAGATTCTATAAACCTAAAGCAGAGAATATAAACAAATATATTATTTAAAAGGAAAAGCTCAGCTGAGCAATAAGTAAAAGACAAATAGTCTAATATCGGCTGAGACTTTAGAATTACCCCCACAGCTAGCTATAGTGATGGGAATAAAGAATTGACGTTTTCAAGCAATTTGTCAATATATACAAACTAATATGCATTTTTAACGTAATATCACAGACTTAATGTGATAGAAGAATGCTCTAATTGATAATATATCTATCAAAAAGGCATTGAAACATTATATATGTCCAAAACTGTATCTAACATTATATGAAAACAAAGTTGTGATGAAAATCATGATGTTAAGATCTTATAGGTACACATATATGTTTCTGAAAAAAAAAGATGTAAAATAAGTGGTGAAGGATATATAAATATGTATTCTCACATATAAATCTTTTCAGAAGAAAGCAATTGCTGTTCAGTAATGGAAATATTTATTCAACTAATATTAAAATGAAACTTTATTAAAAGTTTATAATCTGACAGCAGAAAACACTTTCATCTACCTGACAGAAAGAAAAAAAAAGAAAAAAAAGAGTGACAACTATGCACAAATTAACAATGTTGAAACTGCAAATTTGTATTTAATGTCTATACTAAGAAAATATAATGTGCAACAGATATCCTTTCTGTGAAAACCTGTGAAAATTCACTTGTATTAAGTTCAAAATACAAAGGATGACCAAAATATTTTATAGAAGAGCGTTACGTTTTATTTATCCTATAACTAAAAAAAAAAAGATTTTTTTCCATGTCACATGGAGATTATGAAATTATATTCTCTGCTCTTAACGTAATTAATATTTCTAAGTGTAAAATCTGTATTTCAACCTCATAATCCCGAAAGCATTGCATTAGCATTCCATGACTAGAGTTTTCAGGAACGATGTATTTTAATCATATAACGATTTTATGGTTCATGTATCGTATTATGTTTAATTCATACTTGTTAAAAGTTATTCAAAGGTCTTAGCAGATTCAAATGAATTCGTTTTTTATGTAATTATCAAATTCAAACGCTCTCTCTCTCTGTCTAACACACATACACGTACACACACACACACACACACACACACAAAACCACACATATATGCACATACTCACACAGACATATAGTTTTCGGCTACAATTTGTGAAAATTTGGATGGCGGCAACAAGAAAATCGTGTTTTTTGGCCATATCTATCTATTTATAACTTATTTTTTCATTTCAGATATCTGTAAAACGTTATAGTATGGAATATATGATGAAGTGTTTTTAATTCATCTCTTTTTATATCAATTGTTTATGCATGGTCTCGATAATTCCTCAAGTGATATCAGCTGATTAAAAAACAAAGAAAGTAGAAAGTTTTGCTTTTTGTTGGTGTTGAGATTAATTAAAACGAGACATGAAAATAAACATTGAATTAAGAAGGAAAACTAATGCTAAAAAGGCTGATTTTATCATTAATTATTGAACTTTGAAACATGAACTATTATGTATAAAGTATGTAATCTTCTATCAATAGTGAATATGTTTAGAAAATATAAGCAGCATTTTTTTTGCTGTGTTTAATGCTTTTTATTTTTTTTCTATTATTAAATTACGATTCTATATACAAGATTTCCTTATCAACAGTTGACAGTATATTATGAGAGTTCTACAGATATTGAAAGACAACTACTTTTTGTTGCATGTATTTAGATATCAATTTTTTTGGAAAGATGAATGATATTTGTTATTATATAATTCATTTCATGTGCAAAGACTATGTTACCTTGATTAAAATCTTTCATATTGTGCTGTGTTGTAAGACGGAGAGTAATTAAATTTTTGTATGGTTAGGTGAGTTAGTGTTAAGTTAGGTTAGGCTTGGTTAGGTTAGGTTGGTTAGTTTAACTCCTATTAGGTTGGTTAGGTTAGGTTCGGTCATAAATAATATGCAATATGATTACTTAATAAATTCCCTGGACTTAGAATAGCTGATGTAGACACTGATTGCTTAATTAAGGGTTATTGATGCCACGATATAGCAGTCATCAACACAGAAAGTGAAAAAAGAGGGAAACATAAAAACAAAGGGATTGCTCATGTGATAAAAAAAATCGGCAAAAGTGGAGGTTGTTACTACTGTTTTTTTTTTTTTTTTTTTTTTTTTTTTAACTGTGAAAATTACCAGTTTAAAATAGAAAATCATAAAAATTAGTATCATATAATCCTCCGTGCACATTTAAAGCTAGCTTTTCTACGCTCACTTGCTTATGCTTGTTCCAAATAGTTTACCTGTTGGCCATATTAAAATAATTGTCTTTTTTTGTGGCTATGAATATATACATACAACAGGTAACTGAATAAAATATAAACCAGATGTACTGTGAAAACAAGCAAACACAAAATAAAAGCCAGGAAAAAAAACATTAAATAAGACCAGTTTTATTCTTTGCATACCCCGCCATCACAGGCTATGATTATGGTTGATAGGTATCTCATGTTTGGAGGACAGACATTTTAAAACATATGCGGGTAATCAACAAAATTAGTGGGATTATTCATCGTGAAATTTATGTCACGAGAGACTTAAAGCGAATCAGGATTGAAATGTCTCTTTTTTTATTTGTTATATTAAAAAATGTCTACATTAGTTTTTGTTAGGGTTTCTCAAAAACGAATAATTCACATTCAAGTCATGATACTAAGCTATATATAGATATAAATAGGAATGTTCATATTCTTAGTGCACTTATCTTTTTTACATTTCATATAATGGAAGAAATATTTCAATGTTACTGGAAGGTAAAGTATTTACCTGCCATACTGGAGAAATCTACTAGGTATTCCGCTATGGAAATATAAATCATATACACTTTCAGGAGTTGAGTAAATTTCTTAGAAGAGCGTTTGTGTCAATGATTCGAAAATAAAAACGTCAAAATCATGCTTGAAGCTGTTAACAAGATCTTAAATGGTTTTAGAGAAAGAAGAGGATCATAACATTGAAATAAAATCAATTATAACAACCAATGACTTTTTTCTGATTAATGAGCACAAAGAAAAACAAAAACGCATAAATGAAAAAATGGACTCCTCTTTTCATTACTGGCAATGCAATAAATGAGCCTCATGGTCAGTATTTGATATGGTGTTAATACACAAAATGCTGGTGTTAGAATATTGATGAAAATAAGGAGAAATTACCTCTTTTAATTCTTTGTAGGAAACCTCTCTGACAATTCTTAATTTTACTGAAATCTATTTTGACATCTACAGTATATCACATCATTTTCGTATCTATTTTTAATTCATGTTAAAATCAACCTTTGAGTCAGCTTGTGATATTAATGCAATATTGATAAATATCCAGGTTTCAGTGAAAAAGAAAACCTTTTGTGCAAATATAGATATATTTTTCATTAAAATTATATTTCTCCTTGGCTATTTATTATATTAATACATTAGAAACGTTTTTTCGCGTTTGCCAGTTCTATCTTCAGCTTCCTTGTGGGAGTTTGATCTTTTATCTATAGTGAAGAGGAGAGAGTGATAGTAGTATGTATATTGGTTTCTGGATTTTTTACTCCTTTATTTTATTCCAGTTTTATTGTTTCCTCGTTGATTATTCACGAATTTCATTAATAAAGATTATTCTGTGTTCATGCATACCATTCAAGTTCATTAGTCACTGTATTTTTATATGCTTGTTTTCCTGAATGTATTTACGTTAATATATTGAGTCTTTAAAAAAAAGTTTTTTTTTCATTGTATATAAGTTTAATATCTCTCTCTCTCTCTCTCCTCTCTCTCTCTCTCTCTCTCTCTCTCTCTCTCTCTCTCTCTCTCTCTCTCTCTCTCTCTCATCTTTTGCTGGTGTTCATTTAGTGATGTTCACACAAGAAAATGCTTGTTAGATCGTTGTTTAATTTCCTATTGTTCTACTTGGAGAGAGAGAGAGAGAGAGAGAGAGAGAGAGAGAGGGAGAGAGAGAGAGAGAGAGAGAGAGAGAGAGAGAGAGAGAAATAGGCGGTAACAGTCATAGATACAATCATCACAACGTTGTCATAATAAAACAATTCAATCAGATTATCATAATTTAAATAAAGAGATAAAAACAAATTACATAGAAGTATATGTCACTTTATGATAGAGGATACAGTTTTCCATTAAATACATCCAGACATCGTTCATAACTACTCTGTTTTAAATAAGTTGTATGACACGGCATTCATATTTTCCATTTGCCCCAGTCTTCGATAGATTTTTAATCTATGGATCATTATACATTCTCTATCATTATATTGACACATCAAGCAGTTATTCGCAATCTTCTTTCAAAATATATGAAGATTCAGTGCATATATAAAGGATTAAATTTTCGGGGATATATCTAAATTTGGGATAAAAGGAAAGTTTCCTTTCAGATAATAGACTCCTGAGCTAAGGAAGAGGCGTCTTTTATTGATGATATGAAACGAAGAGATATTGATGATTTCATACTGGTTATGCATGTTGCCTTACTCCTCCCTTATCCCCCTATTCAAGCTAAAATATCTACATAACAGTTTAATTAATTAGACGCTTTGATTGGTTCTGGATTTTATAGTTGTTAGTATTATTTTAAAAAATGTAAGCTATTTACAAATTTATATAACGATATAATCAGTCGACTTATCTTTTTCACTTAAATATATAATTCTAATATAATAAATGGGAAAAATTCAATTACATTTATCTATAGACATGATTACATATCGATTCATTATATTGAAAAAATATATCCTTTCTGTTTAGATAAAAACTATCAATAAGTATTATTCTGAATCGTTAAGACCAACATTATTGGAAAGCTTTCAGCTGGTTTTTCGCTTAGCGTTTGACAATCGTAATAGAATTAACATATCTGTTGTGTCCGTAAGAATAATTTGAGTATGTTTGACGACCTAGAGCGTAATATAAACATCTGAAGTAAAGCTGGACAGTACTGCTAATCAGCAACCTGCTTGAGGGACTCACTCATTGTTTTAGAAATGTCCTTATCTACGCTGAAAATAATACATATGTGCAACTCATTCGTAAATGGTATCCAGAAGTCCTTTTGCAACCTAATCCTTGATATGATCTGCGGGATAACCAAGATACTCCCAAAGAACATCTTATTTTTCTTATTTATCAAGCAAATATAACAAAAGAATGAACTAACGAGGTGGTATTTCATTCTGTTTTTATGAACATCATCAGAAGCTGAATAGCTGGAGAGATCATTCAAATCATAACTCCAGAGATATCTGTTACGGTTAAAAAAAATAAATAAAAACTATGAAGAAAAATATTCAATCAATAAATCGTTATCGCTCGTGAGCTATTGCATAAATCTGCACATCATTTAATTTATTGCATTAATATAAAAATTAAAAAGGACTGTTAAAGTGATGAGATATCAACGTGTTTCAGAGAAAACTAAGGCTGTAATTCAACATCGAGTAATCAAGAAGGGTAGCTTTTAAGCATTTAATGTTGAAATAACATTGCTGGATGTGTTCTCCACCCATTTATCGGTAAAAAAAATGGTGAATAATATTTGATATCATATTGGTTTTCAGTGTAGGTAATATTCATATTCCTGATATAGTATTATAAAGTTCAAGTGTTATTTTTTACCTTTTACAAAAAGAACTCTTTGATATTCCTGATATGGAAGTGAACCAGTGATAGAGTGAACAACACGAAATAAAACAAGTTAGTTTTTATGAATGTTTCTGGTAATCCCTCCTCCTTTTTTTTTCATTTTTTTTCTTTTTTTTGCCGGTGTTGGGAGTTTTTTGGCATTTTTTTTTCATCTTCTCTCCGATATATTTATTACTGAGGTATGTTATCACTTTCTCACTTTTTCATAGTTCCTCCGAAGTGAGAGACAATTAAAAAACAACTAAATAAAGGATTCCAACTTTCAATGGACAACCAAACCAATATATGAATTGATGATTTATTCCTACGTCTTCGGAACTATTTAGGAAAATTTAGTTATATCATGTATAACGTTAGAAGTTACTAGCAAGTAAACCTAAAAAAATAAAAAATTCACTCTGTCGTTTTGGTGTACCATTACCACACCTGCTGTTATGTCTTATAGTTTTCAAACCTACTTCTACTCAATATCATAACATATTCATGAGTTCTTACCGTTTATAACTTAGAGGTCATAAAGATACTTTCACTTTGGGGAAAGAAGTAATTCCAGGTAACTAACTGTCGTTCAAATATTTTTATGAACAAAAACAAGTAAAAATATAAATTTTTAGTAAGTTATCATTCTAGAATAGTGAATTCATAGAAGTAGAATTACTATAGATGCATATCAAATATTATTCTGAATATGCCACATCTGGTTCTGAAAATAAGATCTTATTTTTCTTTGTTTACATGTTAGAAAAATAATGTATGCAATATTTCTTTATACTGCATGAAGGTCACAGTCCTGTTCTTAATAATATTGTTTCCTTTTTATTTCTCAAGATGCTGGCATCATAATTAACCTTGATAAAGAGTGAGTAGGTTTATCGAAATATTTGGCATAAAGCAGACAAAGAGTCAAAGCAAAGTAGATTTTTACGGAATGATTGAGTGTTCTCCTGATTTCTGATGCATTGTTATTTCTAAACTCATGCAGGTATAGTATATAAAATGATTATCCATAAAAATAATGGAAGTGGTTGATGGATTCATCCGTCAGTTTAATGGCTTGTGATAGCTTCCTGTACCACTCTTGAAATGGCTTGATAGCAGGCGAGGATAAAAGTAGTGTTGAATGTCCTACAAAGTGAAATATGAGCTTTTGTATGGCACAAATATTTACATATTTCATTGTTGATTTATACCACCATTAACCGTTTGTTGATGGAGAGAGAGAGAGAGAGAGAGAGAGAGAGAGAGAGAGAGAGAGAGAGAGAGAGAGAGAGAGAGAGAGAGTTATGCGATTTGTAAAATAAAATAATATAAAAAAGGTTTGTTTTATGTAAAATCACTATCTGGAGGACAAGGCATATTTAGCAACCACTTGTGAGACATTAATTCTCCTTTCACTGAAAATTTGTCGTTCCTAGAACTCATGATTTACTTTTAATTAAGGAAATTTAAGATTTACCCATGAATTGCAACATATGTACTGGAAAATCTGGATACAACTAATTGTGGTTGAAAACACAAGTGGTGCAAAAGAAAGATATGTAAATGATTATTGAATTTCATGTAGGCTAATATAAAATAAAATTCATGAAAATGTGGAACAGCGTGATATAATGTATACATTACTCGTAACTAAAGAATAATTCATGTGTAATATAATTCAGTAACAACCAAATTTAAGCTTTTTGTACGCTAAAGATGTTTATATGTTAGGAAGTAGGATTAAGCTCTTCTAAATATGATGGGATAGGAGTATAAAAGATATAAGGCCTTATTATCCAAAAGGCTGAAGAGCACCTCAAGATGGGTATAAACTCCACATTCTGATGTTGATATATTACTTAAAATCAGATTGAGCCAGCTTCATCTGTTAATGAACGTTGTCTCAGTGACTGTTGTTTTAATTTTCGTATGAAGGCAGTCAGAGAGGAATACGAGCTTAACTTTGACAAAATAACTGGTACCATGATATTATTCTGTTTAATGCAAATATGTGGATTATAATCACTATGGTTAACTAAAACATTGTCATAAATCCGATCTAGCTTTCTATATAAAAGTCAGTTCGGATTAAAAAAAAATAACCATAGGAAAATGATGGTAGATAAATATTATAGATCAATGACTTGAAACCTATTCTTCGAGGAAATATATCTATTTATTGGGTTTTAAATGTTCAATATTATCTTGTATAACTCTGTCACTGAGAGATACATTGCTCACGAAAAGTAATTTAAACCTCTCTCTCTCTCTCTCTCTCTCTCTCTCCTCTCTCTCTCTCTCCTCTCTCTCTCTCTCTCTCATGCTTAAACAGTAAGGATATTGTTCCGCGTTTGGTTATTTGTATTAGGAAGTGAGCCGAATATAAAAATAAGATGAAATAGTTTTTACTTGTAGAAATGCTTCTTTCATTCATGAAAGACGATATTTTTCTCAACTTTGTGAGCTTTTGTAGCTATTAATAAGAGAACATTAGAGTTCACACTACAAAAAATGGATTTGAATAGTGAAATATACTCTGCGGAAGTTCCCACTGAATGGCAGTTTTATGGAATCTAATTGGACCATTAGGAAAAATCGGATTGCTCTTGAAACTTAAATGATTGTCAGTATTTGGAATGAGAAAAAAACATTTTCCAGAGGGAGTAGATATAAATGAAAGAAATGGAGAAGGGTCCAGGTGTTGATAAACCTTTTTTATTAGTGAGGATATTATCTTTGCCTTTATATTTCTATTATGAAAACGATGTGTGAAAATTCTTACACACATGCAAAGCAGAGAAACACCCAGAGACACAGATCTCTCTCTCTCTCTCTCTCTCTCTCTCTCTCTCTCTCTCTCTCTCTCTCTCTCTCTCTCTCTCTCTTTATATATATATATATATATATATATATATATATATATTGTTAATCAATGTGTATATACACATCGGCATATTTATATAAAATAAATATTATACTGTTTTACCAATTAACTTGTTTAAAAAATGACATTTTGTTTTAATAATCTTCACAATTGACGACTACGAGTGACTACATCTGTGTTAATGATATACGGGGAAATAGATGGTTTAATTATTATAGTGATCAGATGATAATATTAGTACTGAACAAACAATGCTTATATCGGAGTAAATGCATTAGAAAGGCCTTTGTTATTAGTGTCAAATAAGAATTCGAAGATATGATAAATATATTGAAGGATTTGTTTAGATCGATTTATTTTTAATAATATGATAACTATTTTTACACTGTTGTACGTGTGCCCCTTGTGATCTGTAATGGCATTTTACCAAGCTTGGAATTGATTTTGCCCTCATGAAAATTCAGTCTTCCTCATATGAATTTATATGTTTCATTAATATGCATATAATAATATTCATATTTTTACTTTAAGATATTTTAAATGATCCTTAATCTTTTATCTTTGATAAAATAATGTTAAAGAATGCAAGCCCCGTACCTTCGATTATCAATATTTCATATAGACAGCTGTTCAAGAGAATCCTACAAAAAGTATTTGCACCTCTTGGGTAAGGTCCTGTCACTATGTCGCTGTATGTTTACTAAGCCTTTCCTTTATGCTTCCATCCCTTTGGAAAGGACTTTTGACTTCAGAAATGGAAAGGTTTGCGTAGCTGAAAACATTACCTTGTCAATAAGCAATCATTGAACGACCCTTGAAGCTTCCTTGTCTGGGACATTGTAGTCATATGATCTCGGATTGCAGCAAAGAAGATTTACTTTTGCCTACTTTATAAGATATACTACAGTATACCGATAGCTGTAGTGTGCAGGGACACACAGATAGGTTTTGTGGGTTAAAATCACCATCTGTTTTTACCGAGTAACGTTTCATGAACGTCATACCTATAATATATCCCATTTAATGTTGGATGGTAAAGACTCAATTTTGTTACTTTTAACAGATGTTATTTTCTTATTTTTTCACTAAACTAGAAGTAGATTACCTACTAAATCGGAAGCCACAAGAGTGGGAAGAGTGACGAATGTTTGAAACGGAATAACCGGTGTGTTATACAAGAGCAATAATGTAATAAATGCAAAACAAGGTATTCAAGGGAGAATGAATTCATGTT
>NC_090726.1:168112084-168119584 GCF_036898095.1 Palaemon carinicauda
TGTCAAAGGCTTTTGCAAAATCTAGATAGATCACATCTGTGTCTTTTTCACTTATCATATTTTTGTATATGTTTTCATAGTGTGCTATCAGTTGGGTTTGTGTACTTTTTCCAGGCACAAAACCGTGTTGACCTATATTAAACAGATTATTTTTAACCAAATGATCCATTATTTTCTTTTTTATTACCCTCTCATATACTTTCATAATATGTGATGTTAGACTAACAGGTCTATAATTGCTTGCCTCTAGTCTTGATCCACTTTTGAAGATAGGGGTTATATAAGCTGATTTATGTTTAACATATATCTCGCTCATATCTACACTTTGTCTTAGCAGTATTGCAAGCGGCTTCTCGATAGTGTTTGTAGTTTTTTTTAACAAAATCGCTGGAACTCCATCTGGTCCGGCTGCCGATCCATTTTTAATTTCGTTTATAGCCTTGACAATATCTGCTTTATTAATATCTATATCCGTTAGATATTCAACATTTTCTTTCTCATTTCTTTTTCATTATTCTCATTCGCAATTCTTGGCGTGAACTCACTCCTATATTTTTCTGCTAATATGGTGCATATTTCCTTTTTTTCATTCGTTAGCCGTCCTTCAATTCTTAGAGGGCCTATTTCTATTCTCCCTTTATTCATCTTTTTTGCATAGGAGTAAAAGTACTTTGGGGTTTCTTTTTATATTTTGAAGTGTCCTTTCTTCTAAGTCCCTTTTTTCATTTTCTTTCGACTGTATAATCTTTTGTTCTGCATTTTCTATCTTACATTTTATTTCAATCATTTTCCACACATTTTTTTCTTTTGCAAGATTTTTCTTCCACTTTCTAATTTTCTGAAATAAAATCCTTCTGTCTCTTGGTATGCACGTCTTTTGTTTATTGTTTTTTTTTCGGTACATATTTTTCAACAATTTTCTCCAGTATTTTGTACAGTATGTCCGTATTTACCTGTATATTATCACTTACAAATACATTTTTCCATTCTTTATTCAGTTCTTCATTTATTTCTGACCATTTTATATTCTTACTGTAAAATTATATTTTCCATATCCTTCCCAAAGTTTTGTGCTTTTATTAATTCTGCGATCACTTACTTTGGAATGAACTATCAATTTTATGACATTGTGGTCTGAAATTCCCGTGTTATACAATATTATTTCTTTAATATAATTCACCTCATTAACAAATACTAGATCTAGGACATTTTCCTTTCTTGTTGGAATGTGGTTTATTTGTTGCATATTATGTTCTAATAGCATATCTTGAAGCTTTTCAAATTGCCTCTTATCTTCTGCGCTACTATTACTCTCTTTTTTATATGTATACATACAACCACTTTCTTCTATCCGTTCTTTCCAATCAACGAAAGGAAAGTTAAAATCTCCGGATAGGAGTATATTCCAGTCTTTATGGTTTCTACATATATCATCTATTTTTTCTATTATTATGTCAAACTCCTTAGTATTTGGGGGTCTGTAAACTACAATATTCACTAGTTTTTCAAATTCAAATTCTACCGCAATCAATTCACATTTTGTGTTGCTGTATTTTTCAAAGACTTTTCCTTGATTTATGTCTCTTCCTTATATTGCGGTTCCCCCTTGATTCCTATTTTTTCTGTCTGATCTATAAGTTTGGAAACCCTTTATCTGGTCATCACTGCCAGTCTCTTGGGAATACCATGTTTCACTTATATTTAAAATATCTATTTTTGGAATTTGGGTTAGTTCTTCTAGGAACTCTATTTTCCTTTTAGAGTTACTCGTGACTAAACCCTGTGCATTCATCACTATTATGGTTTGTGTTTCATCCCCATTATTTAATATTGGTAATAATATGGATTCTCCCATGCTTCCTTCCTGTCTGATATAATGTTCTTTTCTTCATTTCTCGGAATTCTGCCATTAAAAAATCCAACTTTTCTATTATATTTGTTCTTTCGCCTTCATAGAGAGAGAGAGAGAGAGAGAGAGAGAGAGAGAGAGAGAGAGAGAGAGAGAGAGAGAGTTGCAAAGAACAATCAGAGATGGTAGTAAAGGATAGGACTGGATTGCTGATGGGAATTTAGCAGATCTAGAGTATGCTGATACTCTATAGATATGCTTAAAATCATATATGTTATTTTCATATTAACAAAATCCAAAAAACCCAATCAATATATTTTTGTTACAAATATGAAATTGCCCACTAGAAAGGCAAGGGAAAATACAACACTAGAATTGGGTTTAAAAACACGACATTTTTAGAGAGGAGGGGCGAATCACTTGGGAAAAGAAAGAAAAATATCTATACCTAATTATTTACATCAAAATGTCTCTAGAATATGAAACCTTACTTTCCCACAACAACCTAACGGGTATTTTTTTTTTTTTGTAAAGAAAGAATATATACTAATGACTAATTTTCGTCATGAAGATTTTGTTTATTTTTATTCAGATACTTCTTTTCAAAAACCTTTCAGAGGTGTTCATTACTCTCCTCAACAGATTTAATAAATATACACGGTATTGCTCAGTTGAATAATTTGGCAACTGTTGCAAATTAATCAGGGCAGTATATGGTCACACAGTATCCTGTCCATACACTAAAAGAAAAGGTGTGTCCTTGAGCGAAGCATTGTATGTAATGTTCAAAGCTAGCTCTACTGTAGGAAGCATGGCGTGCCTATGAAGGGGGTCATCAGCCACTAAGTAACTTAATATTTGCACTACTTCCCTATGTGCGGTCATTGAAAAGTGTTAAATTTTCATCAAGTCTTAGACCAATTTCACCACTTTTTTTACAAACTCGAGACCATTATCAATTATCAAAGTTTTCAGGCAACTAAACCTAGTAATGTAAGAGCACAGCCCTTGGGCTAGTGGATTTGCTGATTTATCCAATATTGCGTAGGTATGAGTGTCCTGAGTAAATACATCCACAAATACAAATATATACTTATGTTGTGTTTAACTGGTAGAAAATGGTCTTACCATATCCATATGCACCCTATAACATTTAATGGAAATCACAAGCTACTTTTTGGCTTCCGGTACAGTGTTTTTATGTTCTTTGAAACAGTTAAGAGCATGACAACATTTTATATAATTCTCTATAGATTTTTTCATTCTGTAACCAAAATATGGATTCACGTGCTCTCCTCGATGTTATATCAATTCCTAAATGCCTTACTTACGGACTTGCATGTACAATATGGTTCGTTCGAGTAATTAAAGAGGGAGGAAGAACTACCGGTGCAAAAAAATTTCTCTCCCCTCTCCTCGTAAGCAAAATATGATACCATTCTCTATAAAAAAATTCTCACGAGCACAATCAGAAATGAGGGATAACTCTCTGATTTCCTGTAATCACTGCTCGCACTCTTTCCATCCATTCCTCTTGTTTTCTGTCCCTCTCGGACTTCTTTTATGTCCCAACCCCCTAAGTTAATCACACCTGCATCTTCAGGGCTTTCAATCTGGACACGCCCGGTCACGTCCTCGGCCACCTACATATAGTCACCTTCACCGCTCCTATCTCTCTCTCTCTCTCTCTCTCTCTCTCTCTCTCTCTCTCTCTCTCTCTCTCTCGTTCATCCCATTTTCTAATTACTCCTTCCCTGAATTCACACCCCGTTACATTCTTCATTCCTCTTTTGTGCCCTAATTGTTCGTCCTATTACTGCACCTTTAGAGAGGGCATCAGCTACCTTGTTAGCTTTACCTAATGTGGTGAAAACCGTGAATATTATACTTTAACAATCTGGCAATCAATTTCGCTTGTCTCAATGTCAAAAATTTTTTATAATAAAAGATACGTAAAGGACAATGATCACTTTGCAACTCAATCGACTGACAATAAAATGAACCCAGGCCTCTCTAGATCCCCCAAAATAGCCAAAGCCTCTCCATCGAATGTACTATAATTCTTTTCTACCCCTTTTAATGCCCTGGAAGCAAAACAAATGGATCGCTCTCTACCTTTATTATCTCGTTGAGAAACTACGCCACCATTAGCTAAGCTACTCGCATATGTTGTCACTAAAACGGGCGATCAAATCTAGGATATGCGAGTAAGTTATTGATAGTTAAGGCAGCCTTCATATGGTTAAATGCCCTTTCTTCTTCCACCTCCCAATCTATTACTTTTTGTTTCCTTAAAGCATCTAAGGGTCTCGTTATCTCTCCAAAATATGTAATGAATTTACGGTAATACCCAGCGGGCCACAGGAACCTAGCTACTTTCTTAGGGGTACGTGGCCTGGGAAATCTTTAATAGCTTTTACTTTACTGCGGCAAGGTTAGATACCTTCTGGGGATATCATGTGAACTAAAAATTCCACCGGTTTATAGAAAAATTTGCACTTTAAGAGATCATTTTCATACCATTATGTCGCAATGCTTCTAAAACTTTACGAATATTATTATTATGCTCTTTGGTTGTTTTCCCTGTAATTATGATATTATCTAAATGAACAGGAACATTAGGGCCAATGAAGGGAGAAAAAACTGCCATTATTACTCTAAAAAAATGTCTTGGAGAATTTTTAACACAAAAAGGAAGAAAATTAAACTGAAATAGTTGATCGTTAGCTATAAATGCAATTTTACATTTACTGTCTTCATGCATGGGTATTTGATAGTATCCAGACTTCCAATCAATAATTGTAAAATAATCACTATCTTGTACCTCCACAAGTAATTTTTCGATCGAGGGCAATGGAAATGCATTATTCTTAGTGACTGCATTCAACTTCCTATAATAAACATAAAATCTTATCGAGCAATCCTTTTTCTTAACAGCTATAATTGGAGATGCACAGGGGGATCCGCTCTCCTCGATTAACCCCTTGTTCCCCTAATTTACTAATTTCCCTTTCTATCTCTCCCTGGAAATTAATGGGTACGTTATAAGGCCGTGAACTGATCGGCTCCTCCTGCCCAGTTTCAATGCTAAAGGGAAATCGATCAATCCACTCGGGTGGTTCGTCTCCAATTGCAATTACATTGGAATAATTATTAACAATGTCACTAACTACATGTTGATATTCTGACGGACATAGATTTTGCGCTTGTATAATCAAGTTCTGAGTGTGTTCTTCTGTGCGGGCTGGAGTTGTTGCTCCCAACATTCCATTGTTAACAATTTCACCTAACTCTAACTATCGCAGAGAACCACTTCCTAACACAACTCTCTTATTTGACAATTTAACTATCGTTATATCAGCTCTGTTCTCTTTTATTTCTGATAAGCCCTCTAAGTCTATATGCATCCAATTGTCGTGGGGTTTAACAATAACGTTGGTTCCCTCCGGAAGAGGCTGACACAGGGTAACTGATATATTCGGATGCGTCTTGGGAGACAACACTTCTTCAATCTCAGGTACAACTGTTACTTTACTTAAATGTCTCTCCATGCCCGCACAAGCACTTACTCTTTCATGACTTTTTACTGGCAAAACGCACCCTCCTGCTTTCACTGTTATTGTATCTTTTCAACAAAAAATGCATATTTCATTACAGCTTATAAAATCAATTCCTAATATAACCTCGACTCCTGAAATTCCCAAGGTGGCAAGAGAAAAACATCATGTGTAAACACCACAAATCCAACATTAAAGTTGACGATCCTTGCATGGCTTACCCATAGTTTATATCTTCCTTGTATGTCGAGGATGATGGATGCTGCTGACTGTAGTTGGTTTCAGGAGAATGTTTTTGTCAATCAATAAAATGTAGTCTCCTGTGTCGATCGGCGTTCGAATGGATTTATCTGGTAGGTCAATCTTAACAGCTAACATTCCTAGCCGACCATTAGGATATAAAAGGCATGGGCCAACGACCTCGCCTGCCACGTCGCAGTCCCCTAGTCCTCTCCCTAGTGCTGCAGTGGTGAGGTCGGGAGTACCGATGGAGGTCCCAGTGCCTGCTCTATAAGATCTGTTGTTTTCACTCTCATTGCTGCCTCGGCTGCTCCTTCTGATGTCATGTGGGGGGGGGGGGGGTTTGCATCGATTTACCTGGTCTCCTCTTTTCTTTATTTCCTTTTCCTTGGATGTTGGTCTGGGGACGGTGTACGTGTGCTACAGGGCGCCTGCCCTCTGTGTTTTTTTCTGGGCACTCTTGAGATAGATGACCGTAAGCCAAAAAAAAGTAACAGCGGCAGAATTCTTGGTTGGGGCCCTGCACAGGTCGGTGCCACTCAAACCCACCCTGCCACTATCTGAAATATCTTCTCACCCGCTGACTGGGTTCTCCCCTCTCCCACTTTGGAGGTTGGTGAGTGCCTCTCATGGCTGCAAAATTCTCAGAATCGGGGCAGTTATTTTCTGTAAGTTTTTTCTTCTGGAAAACTGTCTAAAATGTTTATTTATCGCGCCTACTACGTCTGATAACGAGAGATTGTCATCGAGCAGGATGGGCAAAACAGAAAAATCGCATGTAAATACCACAGATCCAACCTTAAAGTTGATTACCATTGTATGGCTCCCGCGTTGGTTATTTCTTCTTAGCGTGTCGAGGATGATGGATGACGCTGACTGTAGTAGGTTTGAGGATAATCTTTTTTCAGTGCACGAATGGATTTATCTGGTAGGTTAATCTTAACTGCTAACATTCCTTGCCGATCATTAGGATATATTAGGTACGGGCCAACGACCTATCGTGCCACGTCCCAGTCCCCTGGTCCTTTCCCTAGTGCTGCGGTGGTGAGGTCTGGGGTACCGATGGAGGTCCCAGTGCCTGCTCTATAATAAGATATGTCGTCGTCACTCTTATTGCTGCCCTGGATGCTCCTTCTGATGTCATGGGGAGTGGTGGTTATTGATTTACCTCGTCTCTTCCTTTCTCTGTTTCCTTTTTCTAGGACGTTGGTCTTGGGGAGGTGTGCATGTGTCACAGGGCGCCAGCCCTCGGTGTTTCTTGCTTGGGTCTCTCAAGATAGAAGACCGTAACCCAGAAAAGTGTAACAGCGGGGGAATTCTTGGTTGGGGCACCGCACATGTCTGTGCCCATCTCCACCACACTGCCACCATCTGAAGACTGTTCCCACCTACTAACTGCGTTCTCCCCTCTCCCGCTTTGAGGGTTAGTGAGTGCGTCTCATGGCAGCAAACTTCTCGGAATCAGGGCAATTATTCTCAGTCATTTTGTCTTCTGGCAAACTGTCTAAAATGTTTTTTTATCGTGGTCACTACGTCTGCTAAAGAGCGATTTTCATCGAGCAAATAACCACAAAAATACAGGTTTGATAATCTGCAAAGATCTTCATTGGCAATTGCTTTTTTTATCAGCTTTTGGAAGATTGGCACTCCGAGTGCCAAACGAATCACAATAGTGAAAAAGGCCAGTCGTAAAATTAAGAACGGATTCACCTTCCCAAATTTCGGGGTTGTAATTTCGAAAATTAGTTGTAGCAAAACAGTGGGGGAATAGAGTAGGTGGATGTTAAATGGAGCTAATGAGGGTTGAAGAGCTAATAAAACCGATGGTAAAAAGTAAATATCAAGAAAGGTTGA
>NC_090726.1:168127084-168129584 GCF_036898095.1 Palaemon carinicauda
TATACAATACCATTGAAAGAAAATAAATATAAACTCCATTTATTTTCCCTTTTCTATATATTAATAATATAATCATCATAAGGCAAGATATTTTACCTCACTAACAATTACGTCTCAAGACAACTAAATTTTTATCAGTAATGTAACTGATGCATCGACTTCTGATTTCCTGCAGAAAACAAAGATCTTCTCTTCTTCTTACTCCAGTACATTCTTCTTGAGTTCTGCCTTCCTTTTTTCCGGGACGGCTTTCGTGTGGAGGCGGGCAAGCTTCAAGAGGAACTGGGTTTGCCTTTCTTCTTTCGTCCGTCTGCCTAAGAAGCGTTGGATGAGGGCTATTCCTCGTTTTGCGAGGTCGTTCGTGACCTTCAGGACACCAACTCGCTTCTTTCTGCACTTGAAACTCGAATCTGTGTTCCATGTTTCAGGACTCAGCTCAAGGAAGGTCGGCTCCTGGGAATACCTGCCTCCTAGGACACTTTTGAGGTGCTCCATCGACCGCACTGAGCAAAAGGCGGAAAGCGGCCCGTTGAGATTGATTGGTGTCTTCGACTCGGGGCGCCGTGGATTCTTGGTCGTTTAAGGACGCTTCATCCCCTCTACCATCGCAGCCTTCTGCTCCTGGTTGATGCGGTCATCAAAGATGACCAGTCCAATCAGATCCTCAGAAAGGTACCAGAGATGGCGCCGCATCGTACGTTCCACAACCGACGCCACCCCATCGTCACAGATCCTCTTCACGTCAGTTATGAAGTCCAGGTCGTTCTTGGCTGCGTAGGACGGAATCATTGCCTCATTTCAGTATTTCGAGTAGACCATGGTCACAAAGAATGCCACTCGATGGATCCCTGCCAACTCCCGCCTGCTCATCTCCAGCTGGTCATGGAAGAGCATGATCTTCACGGCGTAGATGGCCTTGGCCATCCATCTGGCCATGTGGTAAGCACCAGGAGCACGGAAGGATGTAGGGACTTCTCCTCCAAGGTAGGCCACGCTGAGCAAGATTATCTCTTTGTAGTCTTCGCGTGGATGATTCCCACAGTCAAGCAGATGTTTCAAGTGACAAAACATCTCAAGGCGGTGAGCTTCTTCGTCGTATGACAGAACAGTCAATGTCAGGGGCTGTGGTCGGCTCTGGTCAACAGAAGGCCAACGATTCTGGAGCCTCTTGAAAATGGATATGTCAGGACCAGATGATGGGCCCATGCAGGCCACGTAGACATCCTACAGAACAACTTCCAGGATGTGGTGGCGGCATGGCAACCACACCAGGGGCTTCTCCAGTGCATGTTTAATCCTGATACATGCTCCTTGAACCATCCCCGTGTTGGCTGCTTTTGTGTCGAATGACATTCCAATGATGTTGCCTTCCAAGCTGCCTTCCCGCACCAGCTTCAAGGCCGTTTCTGCAACAGCTTGTCCTGTTCCATCAGAAGACACAGGAACACCTAGAAGTTCCTCCGTATCCTCCCCGGACACCAAGACGGCGACCCTCTCCTCCAATGACCTTCCTTCCGCTAGACTGGGTAACAACTCGCCGTCCCAATGCAGAACCAAAGAGACTTCAGACTTGAAGGAGAGAGACATGGAAATCTCTTCACGGTTTTTGACTCTGGCCCGGTGGATTGACGAACGGGACACATTGATACATTCGATGTCATGGCCGAGGCTCATTGCAGCAGCGGCGTAGAGGGATGTTGCAGCACGGACGGACAGGTTGTCACGTTCCCAAGCAAGGGTCAGCTCCTTGGTGAGCTTGTTCTCCTGAGGAAGTCGATGGCGTCGAGATGTAGCTGGTGTCGGGGATTTGAAATCTTCCTCCTTGTCTTCGTTGGCTGATGAGGATGAAGTAGAAGACTCTAAAGCCACGTTCCGATCAAGAGTGGATGACGAAGCAGCGGCGTCCTTCTTCTTCATCTCCTCCATCCTTTGTCTCTTACGTCTCTTCTCCTCTGTCGCTTGTTTCAGCTTCTTGTCCACGCCAGCCATGGAGCAGCTCTGCCGGTCCTCCCTCTGAGCCTTCAAGAATGCCTTGTTTACCTCGGGGATCTTCGCTTTCATTGCCTTAGAATGCGCGATGTCGAACCTATCTTCGAGACTGTCTCTGAAGATGCATCTCTTCATTTCTTCCATATCTGTTTTTCGTGACTTGGATTTTGCCAAGGTGCAGTACTCTTTGTACAGCTTGAGGATCTTCTCCATCATCCACGACACATCTGACGTCGGAATGTTCGTACGTCACCACACTTCCATGACCTCAGCTGTAGAAGCTGCTGCAACAAGAAGAACCTCCTTCTGGATCTTGTGATGGAACAAAAACACATGGAGAACCTCGCCTATCGACGGAAGACGATTCCCCGGAAATGACGATGTTGTGGACTTCTTCAGTAGCCATACAACTTCCTTAGATCGTGTTTTACACGCCATTACGTTAGACCTGGAAACAAAAAATTACCGAATAAGTTTCACACACCTTAGCCTCTCTTTCTCTTTCTCTTTT
>NC_090726.1:168144584-168149087 GCF_036898095.1 Palaemon carinicauda
GATTGTAGAAGCAATAATGAAGGTAAAATATATTAGAATATGATATATAAAAATAATATTTACTGAAGATTTATCTCTATTGTGAGGAGCTTACACAAATTTCATACATAATAAAAATATTTAGTTGTTACCATATTCAAGCAACGAATTTACCAATGAATTCACGCATCAAGTTTAAGAGTAAATTGAATAAAAAAAATGAATTAAAGTATCACTACAAAAAAAAAACCTTTTTCCAAACTCCTGTTTTCCTTTGTATTGTATAGTCCATATTATTTTCTATAAAATCTGGTAACAAAACCAACAGTGCCACTAAACAGCGTCATTGTATTTCTAAGAGTGTCATATCGAAGGCAAATGGCTTTTTCTCTTTTTCCCTCAGCACGACTTGATGGGCACATCCAATATTTAAAAACTACCGGACTCATGGTCCAATACTCACTGAAGTACAAAGGCAACTAAGATATTGCCATATCAAGTAAGAAGTTGGTTACAAAATGGTACCATGAACTTAACCTGCCTACGTCATTATCATCAATTCCAAAACAGAAAAAAAGGGCAGTTAAAAATATGGCTATATGAAAAGAAGAAAACATGACGAAAAAGTTAAAGTTAGAAGAAAAAAGAAGCCAATAAAATAAATGGAATAAATGATTAATAAATTATGTTTAATATAGTTGAGAAAAAAATTTAGCAGAATATTCCTTTTCAAAAAATGTACGAAGTAGATATGTGAAAATAATTAATCCAACCGAAAAAAAAAGACTAGGACTTTTATAGTTGATGATAAAATAACTGTTTTATTTTTTTTATTTTTATCCTATATCTATAACATTCAATCATTCAAAAAACAGTGGATAAATATATTGTCCCCGCATTCAAAGAAACAGAGTAAGCCACTAGAAGTGCAAGACCCCAAAAACTCACATTTTCAATAAGTCTGGCACTACCACAATGGTCTCTATCATAATTCCATCTCTATAATTACTCTAAAATGGCTAATTAATCCTCCTAGATTTACAACGAAAGTTGTCCTTTATAAAGCGAAAAAAAAATCTTTGTCAATGCATTAAATATCTTTATCCTATTGCTTATTTTTATCATTTTTACACCTCTCTAAGCTTCGATATATACTGTATAAATGTACTTTTTCTATAGAGGTATTAAATCTTTTTTTTGTGATATAATACAAAAGTTAACCTTTTTTCACAATTATTTCTTTCTGTTTCTCCTATTTCTATTCATTTACTACCTATTGATTGTGCAATGTCATACTTTTTACATAACACCAAACATACAGCAGAAGAAAATAGAAATAGAAATATAAGCACATTACACAAAAATTATTACAGTAGAGTTAGTAGGGAAATATTTTACATCCCGAAAAAAGTCCACTTATTGACATTCACCCCGAATATATAACCTGAATTACCTAAGAGATATCGTCAAATAGAAAAAAAAAGAAAAAAAAACACTAATATGGGTCGATATTTCTTTTTTTTATAAATATATATATATATATATATATATATATATATATATATATATATATATATATATTATATATATATATATATATACACACACACATATATATATATATATATATATATATATATATATATATATATATATATATATATATATATATATACATATATATATGTATATATATATATATATATATATATATATATATATATATATATATATATATATATATATATATATATATATATATATACATATATATGTATATATATACATATATATATATTTATATATATATATACATACATACATATATATATATATATATATATATATATATATATATATATATATATTATATATATATATATATATATATCTTCATTTACAAAACGTATATTGTGGAACAGTGAACTTGCATTGCAGTAGTATTTCAAACGAGTGAATGATAGCAGTTTTTGTTATGATACCAAAGGTTTTTAATGTCCCTTGTTTCCTTTGATACTCAAATACTTTTAGCACATATCTGCGAATTAATTTCATTAGTGGACACCTTTTCAATCCACATTTAGCTTTATTCATTTATAAAGAATAGCTTTTGGCAATAGAACGATTTTGATAGACGACTAGATACATACTTATGTTTCTGCTCACTGTCATGTTTTTAATAATTGGCTTCCCTTGTGAATGCATTACTTACCGAATGAAAATAAAAATAAGAAAAAAGGATGTTCTGTTTCATTGATGAAAGCTCATCTGGAAGGGTTGTATAGTTTTCCATGTGATATCTATTTCATTTTGAATGTTTTTTGTTTTGTTTTTTTTTTCTCGTTTTTTTTTGGGTGGGGGTAGGTAGTACCACTAACAAAATACTTATCATTAACAAATTACTTACGAATTTTTTATTAATATTGAGGGGTTTCACAGCTTAATATTTTTTTATATATTTTTTTTGGGGGGGGCGACTTTTTATTAATACAAGGCAGAGAAAAATTTTATTCCTAACTCCTGGTCACTTAAGAATGCTATATGAATATCTATAAATAGTTTCCGCCACAGGGAAATTGAAATCCGGTAAAAATCATTGTCGCT
The DNA here is from genome assembly GCF_036898095.1 of Palaemon carinicauda. Lineage (NCBI taxonomy): Eukaryota > Metazoa > Arthropoda > Malacostraca > Decapoda > Palaemonidae > Palaemon > Palaemon carinicauda. The sequence continues at coordinate 168,147,168 of NC_090726.1, forward strand.
GTAACCCTCACAGCCATAAGATGGACATAAGTGATAAAATGATGATATATGGAACTTTTTTACTGAATTTTATTTTTGCTTATGTCTATTACTATTACAGGTTAAGCTATAACCCTTGTTTGAAAAAAAAAAAGATGTAATAAGCCAAAGTGTTCCATTAGGGACAATAGCCCAGTGAGGAAAGTAAACAAGGAAACAAAAATCTATAAAAAAAGTAATAAACATAAAAAAAAATCTGAAGAAGAGTAACAGCATTAAATTAGATCTTTCATATATAAAGTATAAAACACTTAAAAAAAGCGGATAAGAAATAAGAAAGAGCAGCGTGCCCGAGTGTATCCTGAAGCATAATAACTCTAATCAAAGACAGTGAAAGACCATGGTACAGAGGCTATGATACTACCAAGACTAGAGAACTATGGTTTGATTTTGGAGTGTCCTTCCCTTAGAAGAGCTGCTTACCATAGATAAAGAATCTCTTCTACCCTTAGCGAAATTATATTACTCTCGTTCGTGATAACTACCTATTGCCATATACATCCACTTATCATTCTTCTATTTTTTTTCTCTCTCTGACTATTCTCTAGCGTTCATTTTCCTACCTTTTCTGTTCCCCTCTCATCGGAGGAAATTAATTATATTTTCAGTTCAACGAATCTGTGATGGGATTTAAATTTCATTTCATGCTCCACTGACACTATTGCTTTATGAATCGTTAAAGACAGCACATATTATCAAAAGGTATCATATTCGTTAATTCCTTATTGTTATTTGTATCAAAAAATAATTTATGAACAATAATGCACATTAGTTTCGAGGGGAAAGATCTATTTTTCTTTGAAGGCGACGATGTTTCATTGGCTATGAACTTTTTCCCTTTGTTGTTTATGAAATAGAGTTATCTTTTTAAAGAGAATATTATTTGCATTTCAGCATCCCCACTGATCATTTGGAAAAATAATAAAATGTACAAGAAATATGAAAACTACACTTCAAGTATAATCTGGAAAGGGCCCAGTATATACGGAGGAATAAAAAGATGAAATAAAAACTGGATATGAAAAAATGTTCATACATTATGCAGGTTGTGCCCCAGCCATTCTAGCTCTATTAAGGCAACGAAATCCTCAAAGTTATTCCATTATACAACCCAAGTGTAACATTAGGCAGCCCCCCCCCCCAAAAAAAAAAGAAAAAAAAAAACACCCCAAATAGACAAACGATGAACGAGATCAGTTTAGAAAAGTAAATACGTGGAGAGAATTTTATAAGGCAAATTTAATGAAGTGTTTTCACTTAACCTTTTTTATAACTGCTTAGGAAGATATTGGAAAATATGGAATGTTTTTGATACTCTCAGTTGATATCATTTCCTGATAACATAAAATAAAACGTACCATTAGCTCATTCCTACTATAGTAATGCTGATAATTCTATTTTCTCGTATTCTAAATTCTATGAGGTGTCCATTCAACGAATGCAGAGCTGTGTTATAACAACGTACCATATATTCAGAAGATATTCCATGTATCCTTAATTGAAAAATGATTTGTGATTAATACTAATATTTCGTTTAGTTTATAAAATATATTGAGAATTATATTTTTCCTACTATCTGTTATACATGTGTCCACTTAATGTGTGTAAGCATAAAATCATCGTGACATTATACTCTATTGGTAAACGAGCTATTGATAATAATTAAAAGGTTTTAAAACCTTAGGCCAACTATGTTTCCTGTTTTGACTTACTAAAGTTTTTAACCCTTATTTGTACTGATTTTTTCACTGGAAGGCATAGGAGTAGAATCCAGTACCTTTAATTGTATCCTGAAGAACACAGATTAAAACTTAATATTTTTTTCTCTTCCCAGCACTGGGTCACAAACCAGGGTCTCTGTACGGCTTTAAAATCCGTAAA
>NC_090726.1:168149587-168152087 GCF_036898095.1 Palaemon carinicauda
GTGTTATAACAACGTACCATATATTCAGAAGATATTCCATGTATCCTTAATTGAAAAATGATTTGTGATTAATACTAATATTTCGTTTAGTTTATAAAATATATTGAGAATTATATTTTTCCTACTATCTGTTATACATGTGTCCACTTAATGTGTGTAAGCATAAAATTATCGTGACATTATACTCTATTGGTAAACGAGCTATTGATAATAATTAAAAGGTTTTAAACCCTTAGGCCAACTATGTTTCCTGTTTTGACTTACTAAAGTTTTTAACCCTTATTTGTACTGATTTTTTCACTGGAAGGCATAGGAGTAGAATCCAGTACCTTTAATTGTATCCTGAAGAACACAGATTAAAACTTAATATTTTTTTCTCTTCCCAGCACTGGGTCACAAACCAGGGTCTCTGTACGGCTTTAAAATCCGTAAAAAAAAAATCATTTTTATTTTCAATATATAATATAACAATTATGAGCATGGGATTATACTCGTATAGAAAAAAAAGAGACTCTAATATCTATGAGCAAGTCGCTTGAACGAGTTTTCCGATGCAATGAAATAAGAATGTCAGTGTTGTTTGCAAAACAACTAAGCAAAAAGATATAAAAAAATCCAATGATGACTTATAAAAGAAACTCCCAATAACCTAGTACCTGAAGCATCTGAATAATTCTTGAATAAATATTCTGAAACCAATAAATATTAGTGGTGGTATACTTCATACACCAAAGTTAAACTTTTTACATTAAAATGGTCGCTTCAGCAGAACTACTTTCCTCCCAGGCCCTTACGTGAGGTCCATAAAGGCCACCTCCTCACAAAGGGTCATATTTTGAAAGCCGAAAGCTTTTTGAGTTTGGTATTCCCTTTTAAGGCACCATTACAGTGAGGCTCCTAAGGCTTCAACAGAGAATGACATTTGGGTGTTAAGATGGGATATACTTTAGAATTATATTTTAGTATTTATTGTGCCATGATCATTATGAAACTATAGCTGTATTACATTATATATATATATATATATATATATATATATATATATATATATATATGTATATATATATATATATATATATATATACATATATATTTATATATGTATATATATATATATATATATATATATATATATATATATATATATATATAATTATGTATATATATGTATATATATATAAATATATATATATATATATATATATATATATATATATATATATATATATATATATATATACATATATATATATATTATATATATATATATATATATATATATATATATATACTGTATATATATATATATATATATATATATATATATATATATACAGTGTATATATATACATATATATATATATATATATATATATATATATATATATATATATATATATATATATATATATATATATATATATATATATATATATATGTATGTATATACAATTACAAAATATTCACTAACTTTCAAATATCAAATATATTGGGTAAAAAAAATCTATCCGTTTCTGCTCCATTTTTGCATATTCTATTTTCTAAACTCATGGCTTCAGAGCTTTATCTCGCAATGAGATTTTTTTTTTATAAACTAATAGCGTTGAACATTTACATATCAGTACTTCTGTTTAAGCTACAAAAGTATTATTACTAGTTAACGGAATACTAAAAAAAAGTTTAAAAAATTCAGCTAATGCCATGTAACTAAAAATTGTGTTTCGACAAAGAAAATTAAGTTATAAAATGCCTGTGAACCTTGATAAATTTTTGAATATTTATAACTTCCAAGAATGGATAAGAAGGGAGAGCTCCGAGTTGTCTCAAATTAAATATATGAAATATTAATTGAATAGCCCAATATGGAATTTGCTAAAACTAGCCTACTGTTTTTTTTTTATTACGAAACATAGTTAAAAAGGAATTAAACTTTTTTTTTAGACTAAATCTAAGTTTTGTATTTTTTTTCTAATAGGTAAAATAAACTCTGGGCATTAATATGCATATCCACACAATTTAAAAAAAAATCTTATCTGAGAGCTTTAAGAAAGAGAAACCTAAGAATTGCTTTTGAAATTATCCCCATTAGCATATTATCACATGTTAATAAATGCCAGCAACCCCCATCCGAAAAGAAAAAAAAAAATACAGTGAGTTTTTATTGTTCCCGTTATAACTCAGTTCGACGGAATTTCATTTTGAAATGCCATCGCCGAGGCAAGTGGAGAATAAACATTTAGTGCGGGAATGCTTTGTTTCCTTAATTATTCTCTCCATGAAAACGACTTTTCAGTTTAGGGGTAAAAACAAAGGGAAATACCACAGATGCAGCTCCAGATGATAGCGTTGAAATAAACCTTGCAAAAATACATATAAGAGCATTTAAAATTATCGTATCATAGAATTTGAGTCATATGATATTTTTGTTATTATTTCCAAAAAACAACATTCTCTCTCTCTCTCTCTCTCTCTCTCTCTCTCTCTCTCTCTCTCTCTCTCT
>NC_090726.1:168154587-168157087 GCF_036898095.1 Palaemon carinicauda
TATATATATATATATATATATATATATATATATATATATATATATATGTATATATATATATATATATATATATATATATATATATATATATACATAGATATATATATATATATATATATATATATATATATATATATATATATATATATATGTATATATACATATATATATATATATATATATATATATATATATATATATATATATATATATATGTATATATATATATATATATATATATATATATATATATATATATATATATATATATACATACATATATATATATATATATATAATATATATATATATATATATATATATATATATATATATATATAAATAAAGAAATATATGAATGCATGTATATATGTATGCATACAGTTTTTAGGTTGTACGAGAATTTTTTTTTTAATTAAAAAGATCTGTATGTGCATTCCTTTAGTGCGCTATCAACAAAGACATGTATATGTAAATAGACGTAGTATGTAGAAATTATTCGCCATAGGAATTGTTTGTATATCAGATAGTTAATATCATATTTTTGTCATGACTTTAATGCTGTCACCCATTCCTTTTTCATATATTCTTAAATTATATTTTATTATGATGAGTCTTGCTTTGGGACAAGCTTCGGATATATTTTTTGGGGGGTTTTTAAACAAATTTTATATAAAAAATCCAAACTACAACCTTAGTTCAAAAAGCAAAATTTCTGAATATCATAGGCCAAAAAATAGGCTCAAACCTTCATTATTTCTCTTCCCGAACCACAGTTGCATCAGTATTACTTATTTTATAGTTATCTTTTTAGAGTTTTCAACTTGCGTTCTTCATCAAATTGTGATCGCATTTATTCCCCTCCAGGTTACCAGTAAAACTACAGCACTGCATCTAAATAATGGTCCCAAGATGATTAAGAAATATGGTAATAAGATGATTACCAAAGGGGTAAAATAAATGGTGAAGCATGAGTAAGGCATGTGCATGGAAGATTTGGCAAAATATAAAATTAGACAATATAAATGATATTTTGTACAATTTTGAAGAAAATAAAAGGAATTGAAGCAATATACTCAGCGAAAGATATACTGACATTGGAGAAACATCTACCAAGTATTCTTCATTACGTTGAAAACTCACTACTCATCTGAATAAGTGAGAAGCAGATAGCAGGAGATACATTTACTGAGAACTTTATATACGATCTGTTAGTTAAGAATTCGATAACGTTACTAAGAAAACACCCACTTACTTCTTTTTTTATGTTTCTAGGTATGGTAAAAAGTAGCAATAAACTCAAGACTCCTTATAGGATCTTGCTGACCATAATCGACGGATTTCTGTACATCATTGGATATTGTAAAATTTGCATTAAAAGCCCAGAGTCCTCAGCGAAAGCAACACTGTATACTATGGAATAAATAATTACGTTCAACATATTTATCTAAACAAAACAACAATGTTAATAATAATAATAATAATAATAATAATAATAATAATAATAATAATAATAATAATAATAATAATACCATTGTTAGTGTTATTATTGATATATTTACTATCATCATTAAATCGAATAAAAACCCATACCACGTCTAACAATCTCGGGTATTAAAAATCTACAATTATATACGTTTTATGTTTAAAAAGTACAGGAGCTTTTGCACTTTTATAAAACGCAATTTTATCTGAAACTATACAACCATATAACTGCGAATTTTTAATACCACAATTTTCTTCATTACTATCATTTTTGTCATTATTAAAATTATTGATGATAATAGCCATTTTATAATATTATTGAAATTAGTAACAAGTTTTTTTGTAGGTCCTGTGACAGATATTTATTATATTTCCATTGGTTGTGTCAGATATATATTTGGAAATTTGAAATAACTGATTACAAGTATAATAACTCTATTTTGGGGAGACTTACTGCATCTTCCATCAGGCCTGTTAATGAATTGGATCAGCAGGAACTTGATGCTATTATTTTGTAGTGTTTTATAGCATGGGAAAATATCAATAGACAATTGAAATTGTTATTAGAGTCTTTTTTTAAGGACTTTTAGGATATTGCAAGATAGCAAAAACAGAATATCATTCTCACTACGACCTTGCCAAAGACTGACTAGTAAAATTAAAGCTAGGATGGAGTCAGAGCTTTTGCATAACAGGGGCTCACGAGTTTTTTTTTATGTAAAAACACTTAATTAGATAATGTCTGCATTATATAAAGCTAATGGGAAATTATTAGAAGTCATTTCATGTAAAATGAAGAAATAATTTCAAAACATATTTTTTTACATCTGATTGATGGGAATACATAAAATACAAAAAGAAATAATAGCAAGAATTTCCATTTTTGAATGCTACTCACATAACCTTATAAATCAATGTCTTTTTGAAAGTAAATATTATAAGGTATACATGAATAAATGATAGTAAAAATTTTGATCCAAAGAGAATTGAGTATCATTCAAATATACTATTAGAG
>NC_090726.1:168164587-168167087 GCF_036898095.1 Palaemon carinicauda
ATTTCTTAATTTCTTGAAGCTTTCGGTTGTCAATCCTTAAACCACCAGCGGCTGCACACACAATTTTCCTTACAAAACAAAATCTATAAAAAGGGGAGCAGTAATTTTTTTTTTAACACTACGCATCAAAAGTGATGCTATAAATTTCAGAGGATTTTTTTTAAATTCAGTTTTTTTCTACATTGGATGATCTATCAAACAAAATAAAGGTAACATATGGTGGACAAATATCATAAGTAAAAATATTGTAAAAATAACAATTATTAAAGTATATCAATTACTTTAAACTATACAGATAAAACTATCTGAAATTTCTGATCAATACAGGAATACTCATTTTACTTATGTATGCTTCGAGAAATGTTGAAACAAATATTTAATATTATAGTAAATTAGTATTTATATTTGCATAGATGCACAAATCAATGCAAATATTAATCGAATATAAAGGGAAAATCTCTGTAACCTTAAACTTAATCAACCATGAATGCGCCTACATTCACCACCAAAGTTGGGTTTGATTGGTAATCCTGAATTTAGCTTGGGTTCTGACACACAACAAAAACGTAAAATTTTCTATCCATCATTTATATATCACCAGCCTTATCCTAATAGGTTGAAAAAACTTTGCCGTAATACCCCCCATCACCCGGCAATGCCTTCCAGGCAAGCGGTTTGACCTCAGTCGTAGTCACAACCAACGGACAAACAAAGTAAGTATATCCTATTCCAATTATCTGCATATCATTTATCTGATAATAAATATCTGTTATTAGCTGTAAAATCAAAGAGGGTATTTTTCCAGCAAATAGTTTATGTTAGTTCAGTCACTGTTTATTAGAAAAAATAAAATGCTGGTAGAAAATTCTATGGCTATACTGTGTTAAGGAGTATTCAACATTGAATGGCAGCATGAAGAACATCATAAACATAGATCTAATTGGTCTTTATTTTGTACTGTAATACTATGTGCATTACGAGCATTAACCCTCGAACCCTATCGCAGGGAGATTTTCTCCAGGTCGCATGTGGGTGACAAGTGATTCACACACTTGGAGACAAGCTCACTCTCCTTCCCCCATACAATCAGATCCTACCGAGACAATGTGACGGGTGGGGACAATGTCCTGCCCACTACCTTGTATTTCCCACAAAAGGGGGAAAGTTTGTGATTTAGGGAGATTTCTATCCTGCATACAGGGTTAACATGAAGTGCAAATCAAGTTTACATGTCATCATTCTAGAGTATAAGAGTTACTCTTTCAATATACATTTTATAATAAGCCTGTTGTGAAGTATGCATGTTTTTTTTTTTTAAGTAAATTTCCCAGGAAGTTAGGGGGATTTCCACCAAGCGTAGAGGGTTAACATACATTATAGATAGCGTTTACGTGTCATCATCCTAACCTTTAAGAGTTAGTTTTTCAATGTTTATTTTATAATAAATCTGTTTTGAAATTAAGAGTTTATGTTGTCCAAAAAGGTTAAAATTCTCCCGGCGATGTGGTTAATGATCATAAAAAATAACGATAAGTTTCTAGGATTTAGAGTAATAGTGGCCAGTATTGCATTGGTAGAACATGTTCCAGCAAAGTTTATAACTGTAGTTGCGTAATTGATGAAGTATTTGATCATTTGTTAATTGTCTCAAAGTTAGAATGTCATTCTTCTTACTTTCGCATTACAGGAGTCTCCTAGAATAGATCAGAGATATAAGCAGTAGAAAGTTAATTTAGAAACCATGCCACATCAGAAGTTATCATGATTTCTTTTTGATAAAACTCAAAGAAGTTTAGCATCTAAATAATGAAGTATAAATAAGACACAAGTTGGTTGAAAAAAAAAAAAAAAAAAAAAATCTTATGCGCATTTAACATTGGTTATATGGTTAGGTCTACTTAAAAAAATAGAGGAAATATATTTTCCAGCCTGGCATATGATAGAAAAAAAAGTTATGTTTTATTGTTATGAGCTTCATAAATACATACTTGGCTTACCACAATCTTTCATCGAAACCAACCCTCATACAGCGTCTTATCCATGTATGGTTTCACTTTGACAGAATAAAGCAATTATGCAGAACATTGATCAATGATATAAAACTACGTGATAAGGCACGCAAGCTGGAAATGAAAGGGAAGCTAAGTATTAGGTATTAAAAAAAAAAAATCTATTTGTGACTAATGTGCAAAAATACACTGACTGAAAACCTATTTAAAAATATTTTTTGTAACCTTTACCGAGAAATAAATTATATTTAGGAAAGAAATCTATTATAAATTGATCACTAATGAGTATATATATATATATATATATATATATATATATATATATATATATATATATATATATATAAAAGTGTATATATATATATATATATATATATATATATATATATATATATAAAAGTGTATATATATATATATATATATATATATATATATATATATATATATATATATATATGTATAATTGTATATATATATATATATATATATAT
>NC_090726.1:168172087-168174587 GCF_036898095.1 Palaemon carinicauda
CCAAACCCAAAAAACAATTATGCCAGTCCTCTGACAGCATGACTGGTATTGGCACACCTAGTCGGCACAGCTTCGAGGTAGCACATGAACCGATCAATCATTGTTAATAAGAAACGATTTCCAGCTTACTCCGGGGCAGGAGACCTATATAATCCATTAATATATCATGGAAAGGAATACCTGCAGAATGAATGGGTTAGAGAGGAGCACTCATCACTACCTGCTTTGGGTTACCGGCAACTTGACACTGATGACAGGAAGCTACGTAAGCCTTAAATCTCTTCTGCAATTCCGGCCAGAAGAAATGAGGCTGGATAAGTTGGGTAGTGCATTTCACACCAAAGTGTCCTCCCAATCCCTCATGGGACATACGTAGACACGACAAGCGGAGATTACCGGAAATAACTACTTGCCGGTGAAGGTCTTCTGCAGAATCGTGAGGGCCTCGGGTGATTCTGAAGAGCACCCATTCCCCCAGCAGGAAACTCTCCTTTGAGAGATTAATCATCTCTGCTTCGTCAGAATAGGCTTCTTCCCTTTAGGTTTTCAGCGTCTCGTCCAACAACTGAAATTTGATGAGCTCCGTCCGACTCCCTAGGTCCTTTGGGGTGATGGACGCTTCTCCATCATACTCCTTCGAGACCCCTGGGCTAATATTTAGGTTAGCTCTATTCCCTGTGGTGGTGAGCAGCACAGATTCATCCGAATAGGCTTCTGGAGTACGAGGCTCAGACTCATTGCTGTAGGAGGAAGACTCCTGGGCCACCTCACTTAGCCAAGGTATTTACCCAAGGTCAATGTCAGCTAGCCATTTGTCTTCTTCAGTAGGGGCGTGCTCAGTCCCGGTCTCTGGCTCGACTGCCTTCATGCACCTGAGGTGCATGCGCTGTATGCCTCTCAGGAGGTTTGTCTCAAGAGCAAGTCATAGCCTTCATGCCCGAGATCGCTCACTACTCCTAACCTGCACCTTTTGCTGAGCTGGGGCGTGGTCACTCTCAACTCCACAGTAGGGAGATCCTTAGTGACTTTGGCACCGATAGGAACCTGGTGCCATAAAATTAGCGAAACGTCTGCACCAGTATCCTGTGATGCTTTGACCAATTGCAGAGAACCCTCTCCTTCAGGCAGGTTGTCTTTTTGGAGCTTCTCGGATAGAGATTGAGAGGGCAGCTGGAGAAGAGTCTGAGGATTCACTGGGACATAGTAAGTAATTCTTTGTGTGTCCATAGCAATTACAAACCTCACAGTATGCACTGGCATAGTTCAACTTCACCACCTTAACCTTAGGCTTATTCTTCTGCTTCGTGGGCTCAGCTGACTGACAGGATAGCTTCAGCCGACAGTTGGCTTCCAAGTGGTTAGATCTCACGCAATGGCCACACTAGGTAGGGGAGATCGGATTTTGTCGGGGCTTAGACTTACCCGATTGGACTGAGCTGAGGGACCCCGAGTTGAATCGGACAAGCTCGCACTCATCAGCATACTCGCAGCATGCTTTAAACGTGGCTGGATTTTTCTCAGAGATGTAAATTGAGAGCGTTCCTGTGGAAATCCTCAATTTTGAAGAGCTCTAGGAGGTTGTCGTAAGTAGTGCACTTTGCAGTCTCGACCAAAAGAGTGTTGAGCCTATCCTTTTGAAAACCCCAATCAGATCAAGATGTCGTGGGGGACTTGGTGAGCCCAAACTACTGACGGCGCCAATTCTCAGGACTTAGTTTAAAGGCCTCAGTCAAGGCCTTCCTGAACGCCTCAAAATTACCCTGTTTATTGGCGGGGAGCGCGGCATGAGCATTCTTCCATTTCCCCGCCATGTGCTTTTACAGTAATAGGGCCTTCATATCTTCCGTTACAGCAAACGTCTGAAACACGGACTCCACCTCATTTAGCCACCTAACAGGATCCTTGTCGTCCCACTTAGGAATGAGTGTGTGGACAGGCATGGAGGGAAAAGCTTTGGCCATTAGGAGCGCCATTGGGGTAAGGGATGTTTAGCCGTGCTAGCTGAATACCCTGTTCCCGCGTCTTCAATTCATGCTCTCTCTCACTCTCTCTCTCTCTCTCTCTCTCTCTCTCTCTCTCTCTCTCTCTCTCTCTCTCTCTCTCTCTCTCTCTCTCTCTCTCTCAAACTCTTCTTGCTCGACCTTCCTCCGTGCACTTACCCCATTCATAAGCTCTAGCACATAGCCTTGCAATACCTTTCCTTCGTAACCTTGTTCACCAGGGCAACAAAGTCTTGAATCTCAGCAGCAGTCATTTTGCTAATTTTATGGGTGAGCCTCTATGCTAGTTGTAAAAAGAATGAAATCAAAACTATGGGTGAACCTCTATGCTAGTCATAAAAAAAATGGAATCACAACTATGGGTAAACCTGTATGCTAGTCATAGAAAAATAAAATGGAATCACAACTATTGGTGAACCTCTGTTCTAGTCATGAAAAAAAATGGAATCACAATTATGAGTGAACCTCTATGCTAGTCATAAGAAAATGGAATCACAACT
>NC_090726.1:168182087-168184587 GCF_036898095.1 Palaemon carinicauda
TACTGATGAAATTTGATTTACGACATGTAATTTCCTCGTGGCATTCATCCCAAGCTTCAAGACGATCACAAACTCTAAAATTAAATGTTTTGCATGATTTGACTTTAAATAAAAAGGAATAGAGTCTAAAATAGTTAAAATTCCCGTGAAATTGCTCTTCCTAAAAGTGTTCGTGCTAAATGATCCAGTAATTAAAAAAAGAGAAGGTTTTAGGGGTAAATTGACATTAAAAGTGTAATTAGGAACTGGTGATTTTTTTTTTTTTTAGGGTAGCAAAGAATATTTTGTGTAAGTAATGCTATTTTTTATCTCTTAAAATAATGAAACAATGTACTTAATATTGAATTCTGTCAACGATGGATATAGATAACAAACAATAATAAATATATTCATTGTAATTTTTCTAACCCAGAGAATGCAAACAATTGCTTTCAAATTTAAAAAAAAAAAAAGTAAACTAATAAAAAAAAACCTCTGAATCAAATCATCATAAGAATAATTCATCAAGACAAAACGCCACAAGACAATCTTAGGTTGAGTTGTCAACCCCTGATCAGACGAAGAATATGAAAACAAGTGCGCACCTAAAATAAGCAAAATTTTCCTAATGCTAGCATGCACCAATCACGACCTTATTGGATTAACTTTGAATCTATCTTTTCATCCTTATGTAAGCTGATTTTCTCAATATCTAATCTTACTCTATAGCGAAAATATTACTTTAGATTTTTTCAATGGCCTTTTAAGAAACACATTACACTTTTACATTACAGTGAGGAGAAATAAAAAATTATATATATATATATATATATATATATATATATATATATATATATATATATATATATATATATATATATATATATTTATATATATATATATATATATATATATATATATATACATGTATATATATACATATATACATATATATATATATATATATATATATATATATATATAATTATATAGATTTATATATATATAAATAAATATATATATATATATATATATATATATATATATATATATATATATATATATATATGTATATTTATATATATATATAAATATATATATATATATATATATATATATATATATATATATATATATATATATATATATATATATATATACGTATATATACATATATATATATATATATATATATATATATATATATATATATATATATATATATACATATATATATATATATATATATATATATATATATATATATATATATATATATATATATATATATATAAATGTATGTGTGTGACTTATGAAAGGATACCCTCTCTTGAATCGGCTCTAATTTAAATTTTCCGTTTCCTCAACGAGATCTTAATCATAATTTATTCCATTGTTTTCATTTATATTATACAGAAGGTTGTCAACTTGATTGGTTTAATTTCTTAAACCTGAATTACCTGTAGCGTCCACAGCAATATGCACACATATTACATTACATTTTATAATTAGATGTATTATTATGGTTATGGAATATTTATTCAGACAGAAATAAAATATAAGTATGTCGGAGACTACCACTCATTTGTAGATATTTATGTTTTTTTTTTTCCTCACGTTGATTGGATAAATAAATCGTTTTGAAATCAGCAAAAAGATACGTAATTATTTTTCGTAATTATGAAAAAAAAAATGAATATCATCAAACGCTTATTTATTCTAGATATCAATTAATCTACATATGACATTAAAAATCGTCTTCATCTTAATTTTTACATATTGTTCTACTTCATCTTATTAACTTTTTGGGGATACAAGATAGGTTTTCAACTATATTCTAACTTGTTGATATTGGTTCAATATCTCATTTCAATGTCTTTACTTTGCTTGAAATATTTTCCTTCTGGCATGATATTGTTTTTTCCAAGAACGACTTCTCAGAAAAATTGACTTCCTAAAATATGTTTGTTATAAGCTTTTGGAGCCTTTAATTATTTACTTACTTAAACAAATTTTATATGATATATAACACGACTATTAAAATAACATTTAAGGAGGGGATCAACAAAAATATCGTCAATGTTAGAAATAATCTTTCGAGATGAGGATTATGAAGTGTATGTTTAAAAATCTTGAATATATTACTGTGATATGGGTAATAATAATTTTATTTACATTTATTATCATTATCATTATGAGGTACTATTATGAAATTGCTAATAGTTACATATATACATATCTACTAATCATTTAAATGAAAAGTAGTTTCTAATTAATCTATTATGCAGCATGGAAATCTAATAGGATGTTATTTTATTACTGTGCTGGAAAAATCTAATATGATGTAAGAAATTCAGTAGGGTCTTAAATGACCGTAATTGCACATACGTGGAAGTTGGAAAGGAAGTGACGTTGATAAAAAAGAACGCCATCCAAAGACCATTTTATACAATCCATTCGGGGGTCAAGGTTTTTTTTTTATATATCCCGTGACATACCCTAAGGACATATAAACCAGAAA
>NC_090726.1:168187087-168189587 GCF_036898095.1 Palaemon carinicauda
ATTTTTTTCCAAGGTAGTAATGAATTTACCTATCCACCATTAGTGGGCTAGATATTTTTAGAAATAATGTAGATTGGAAAAGTCAGTTCTAATTTTTGCATTCCTAGTAATACTTTATTTATGAAATATGTATAGCTTATAAAATCTTTATTTTTTTTCAAATAATTTTATTCATGTTTTGCTCTTGTAACTACCATGTACCTTATTTGATGATACTTTGAATTTTCAGAGTAGGAAGTAGGTTCTTTTATTCACATTTATTACTTCTCTTCCTGTGCTTAGGTAATATAAATTGCCTCATTCCCATGGTTTATAGATTAAAAATATATAATAAATATAATAAAGAGAATTGATTTAAAAAAAAAAGCCAAAATTGAATGGAACCTAATATATCAGAATAAAAACTGATCCTTTGCTCAAAAACTAAGATAAAAAGAAAAAAATCAGTGAAGGAATAGCAAAACTAAAAACATATATTTTCATGATGTAGATAAAAAAAATTCATATAATACTGATACCTGGGAAAAGTTCTCATTATAGATTATTATGGTGAAAAATTCCTTAATATTATGTGGCGTGTCACTTCCTGAATAATCTTAACCTCTCTTCAGCAATCGTAAAAGTATTTTTGCTATCAGCCTTCACATTATATGTAGCTATAGTTTGATTATTGTTATTATTATTATCATCATATTCATTGATAATATTGTTATTATTATTATTATTATTATTATTATTATTATTATTATTATTATTATTATTATTATTATTATTATTATTATTATTATTATTATTTCTGTAGATCATCTTTTACGCAAGTTTTATATATGATAATGGTTGCCTCAGTTGCGTTAATTTTATAAGACATATTTTCTATTGATCTAATCTCTTTTCCTCTCAACATAACTAGAATTTACAATTTACTGTGGTATTCTCGTTCACGAAGAGAATATATATTTATCAGAAAAAGAATGAATATTTTATTTTGAAAAGTACATTTGAACATAAATTTATGTACGAAGTCCATGAGCGGTTGATTGTTCGGCGATCTATCTTTCTTTGTCTTTTTCACGAGTGGTGTCCAGTTTGCAAGAAGTTTCAAGCAGCCTGATGCGTCTGCTCATCATCAGGCATGAAGTTAAGGCTATAAATAAAAGATCTGTGGCTCTATATGTATGAAACCGATAAGGTTTCATGTTTGGCGTCAGATTCTCATTGGTTGGGAAATCCCCATGGGGGAAGAAGGTATCTGTGTCACAAGGCCCGTTAAGGGGTGAGTGATAGGGCAGGTGATCGGATAGCGGGAGTCTTAAGTGTGTAAGATTCTTGATTATAGGAATCTGCTCCTCAATTGGTGTGGTGCTTGTTGGGAGAGGTCTCAGTTGATAGGATCGCGGGAGTCTTCAACAAATCTGATCTTCAATTGGCCATGGCACTTGCAGAGAGAGGTTCTGTTCCAGACAAGATGCTGTTTCGCTCATTGGTGTTTCACTTCTGTGTTGAGGATACGTTTTTTTTTTTCAGCTGGATCAGCAGGGATTCTAAAATTATTAGCCTCCTACCATTAGGGTCGCTGCCGATGATTTCAGTATTTTTCATAATATGTTCTCATAAAATGGAACTATTGTGGGTTTATTGGTAATATATCTTAATGACACTTTGTTGTATATGGCAGGTCCAGCGTTTATAAAGCTGCATGGTGGTCATCCCAATGTAGCTCCTGGGGCGTCCTCGGACAGGGCATTTGTATCCGCAGACCACGTTCGTTCTCTTCAGAGTGTCAGGCATAGGAATGGATAGAGTATTTGGCATGATTAAAGTAATGGTTGAGCTCAGTGTTATCTTTTACGGAGAGATGTATCCGTACAATGATTTTAATGGCTGTTTCAATTGCTGGTAATTATGGTGCATGATACCTTTTTTGTAAATATTCACTTTTGTTACACTGGTTGTATCCGGCTGTTTCGCTGCACCTCCCATACCAGGTGGCAAGGGCATTTTTGATATCATGATGGACCTGTCTGATAAGATACACTTTGTTCACAAGGACCTGTGTTATACTATCCAGTTTTTAATTTTAATTTTAGGAGGACCTAAGAGAGAGAGAGAGAGAGAGAGAGAGAGAGAGAGAGAGAGAGAGAGAGAGAGAGAGAGAGAGAGAGAGAGAGAAAGCGCTCTTCATGAAGGCTTTGATGGTGGAGGCCTTGAATTTGACGCTGTCACCATTAAGGCAAAGTCCAAGGTTCATTGTATTTTTGTAGACTGATATATGGAACACAGTTTCGGTGGTTTCAGCCCCATTATACAGGAGTTGGAATCATTCACTATAACAATTTTCCAGCATTAAATGTGGGGAGCTGACTCCTCAAAGCTGCAATGGAGTTCTCGTTGTCGCGGAAGAAAGTACCCTAAAAAAGTGGCAGTTTTTTATATTTCATGTAT
Organism: Palaemon carinicauda; assembly: GCF_036898095.1. Taxonomy (NCBI): domain Eukaryota; kingdom Metazoa; phylum Arthropoda; class Malacostraca; order Decapoda; family Palaemonidae; genus Palaemon; species Palaemon carinicauda. The sequence continues at coordinate 168,189,530 of NC_090726.1, forward strand.
ATATCAGGCCTGAATATACGCAAGTGAACACGCTCTTCTACTACTAACATATAGAAGT